>NW_028324226.1:3636363-3939393 GCF_054372755.1 Phalangium opilio
TCGGGGTGGATTAGGTAACTCTATGAACTGTCTGACCAATTCCAAACCGATACCCCTGTTGCTACCAGTAATGAAAACACTCTCAATGCTGTCTGCCATGATTGCGCTTGTGTTTAAGATTGAACGACTGACTACACTAACAGGTTTGTCACGTTATATATAGATTAGAATTATATAAACTTCCTTACATAAAGTAGCCGTTATCTAATCTCTAGATTTTTTGTGCCACGTATGTGTTATTGTTCAATTTGGTTATATCAGAAGTGAGATGAGACTAGAAGTACTGAGCTAATCAAATTCTTCACTCGGCGAAAGTGAATATTCTTGATAACACACCAACGGTTGGCCCTCTGGTAGCGGTTTCTGAATTTCCCCTCCAAAACGTGAGACGCTCGCGGCGGAAGACGGCCGAACTAGATTCAAGCACCCGCGTCCGTGTTTCGCCGCTTTAGGTTAAGGGGAAGGGGGTAAGAAATTTTTTTGGAACTCGACCAATTTTATTCTCTCTAGCGTAGGCGCGATTGAAGCGGCGTAAAATCCTCAAATTTGTTCACTAATGCCAGGATCTATTACCAATGCTAGAGCCCTTCACTTCTAGTCTCATCTCACTTCTGGTTATATAAACACATATAATCAAATTTAGAAAGAAGAATAGGGGCGAGGCAAATTCATATTCGTTATATGCGGAATGAGTTAATAGAGTTAAAAATTAAATCTATGAATTATACCTGCTTCTTATCGGAATATCTGCCAAGATACAAACAGTAATTGCAGCTCCCTCAACTTGGCTATTTTGAAAAGTCCTAATTATTCAATTCCACGATTATTTACTTGATAAAGGGTCAAGTTATAAAAATAATTCTCGATTACACCACGTTAGTTTACTCCCTAAGGATTCTACGAAACGTTCTTTCGCGAATATATGAAATACTAACTAAATAACGCGAGGTTTTCAGAAGTTGAATCTTCTTTCAAGGACAGAGTTGGCTAGACGTAGTCTGTACTAAATAAGCAAATAATGATTTAGCCTTGAGTATTTAATCTCAAAGCGTGATAGCGTAGAGTATGTGTTATATGTAGTCTGAGTTAGAATTAAACTACTTAACAGGAAGTGTAGGTATACAGCAAAATTTAATAATTACAGCTTACATAAGTAGTAAACTATTATATAATATTCCCTTTTTTCTAAATTAATACCTAGAGTAGACAAAAGGATTATTTTGTATCCCAATAAAAGATGTAGCCTAATCTTATCTTATATTGAGGCCTGAAATATAATTTGAATTGTTTTATATAATAAGCAATGTTCAATGTCACACACTCCTATAGTCTGATAGCATTAGTACCATAATTACCCCTTTAATAGTTAGCTGAAATATTTGGATATGTCAAGGCCAAGTGAATATATCCCTTTCACACCTTGATGGCATGTACTAAACTTCCTTGTGTTAAATTTCAGTCAACATTATGTGTAGAGGCAGGAATGCATACAGCTAATAGGAATTATTGTGTAGCCATTTTCTCAACGTATCTAGGCGAATAGACCATTTCGATGTAACTAAAAGGGAAAAACACGTTTGTAAAACTTAGCCTTCCATCTCGCTTTTTGGCGCCTACGCTGTAGTCTTTTTGTATCTTGAGAGTGCGCAGACGACAATGTTTCAACCCCTTGTACGTCCCGATACTGAGGGTTGCCTACCCCCATTTTTAAGTCGAAAAGGTCTATTTTGTGGGAAAAGCTAGACTAATCATTATGTATGACGAATTTTATCTCACTGCGCGTTGCACCTTGCGTTCGCAACAGCCAATGAAATTACAGTTAGAAATACATCAGAATTATGACGCGTTACGGATAGTACTGAAGACCCGCACAGAAATTAACATGGGATACATTTATGAGAGCGCAATGATTCCAATTAGCTGTATGTATTTCTGGTAGAGGCCCTAGAATAACTGGTTTTTCTGTAAGGATAGGTTCCCTTATACGGACGATACTAAATAGTCTTTAGGGAATTTCCCCAACAAGTTTTATTATTTCCACCCATTGAATTGAAAGAAATATTTTATAATTCGAAGAACATTTTTATTTAGTTTTAACATGATTTAATACATAAATGTGTATACAAAGCATAGTTTTAAATGGATTATTTATTACCACTCCAAAATCTCTCCTTGATTATTAACTAACCTTCCACCGTGACTTTCGTTCAAGCTATGAATGGTCTTTATGACCTTTTCGACCCCTTCGGTGATCCCTTGGTCCGCGTATTTTCCACCCATTTCGGTCTTTATCCATCCAGGGCAGATAGCGACCACGAGTATGTCGCTACCCTTTAGGTTGCGTTGAGTAATGGCTGTTACGTGATTGGCAGCATTCTATAATAGTATACAATTTATACAAGTTTCCCGTGCTGGTCAGTTAGTGATTGTTATTTTAATTATATTACCTTAGAAATCCTGTATGCATCCACCTTCAAGAAAGTGTTTTGGGAGACGTGACCGTACGTTCCAAGTTGGGCTGAGATAGTGATGACTGCGGCACGTTCAGGACTTAAAGGACCATCAGGTTGTTTGGCAGCAGCCTTCTTCAGCAGAGGCAAGAGGTTCTACAATTAAGGACCACAATCAAATAGTTGAGTTGGCCTTATAAATTTGACGCGATTACAACGTTGTGGGTCATCCCTAATTCAAACGTAGTACTGGACTGGCATAGTTTTATACCAGACGTTTATAGATAAAAACCAAATGTATGCTTCATTGAAGCTTGCTCGCGCCATGTAATATGAGAACCCCCTTTACCATCAGAACATTGTCGACCCCCTCAGCGTTTGATTACCTTCAGGACCGTAGCACAGGAAGCAAGTGTGAATAGGCGATACTAGCTCTAGTACCAAGAATTAACGTTTGGATTGACATCGTAGAGTACTACTTTCTATATAAACCTTTGACCTCAAAAACAGTTCATCTGTGATCGGTTGATTCGTGTAGGGGTTAAGAGAAGGGTCGTTTGTTTCTCACTTTACATGACGTCTACAGCCAAAGGCTGGGAACTGTGAACGAATGAACTTTTCATAATACTCACATCAGTCACTATGATTGGTGAGACGGCGTTTACTTGTAGATGGTCCATGTATGTTTTGGCCGGAGCTCCAGGAATTGGATGGAAACCCTGGTTAATTCCAGCATTGTTAATCAACATGGTCAAGCCATCGTCCCCCAATACCTCCGTGGCGAACGCAGCCGCTGCTTTTATTTGTTCTTCATTGGTAACATCTGAAGAAGAAAAAAATCACAAGTATCTCGTATTATCTAAGCCTTTGAATAATCATTTTAGGTCTTAAACTCTATACCTAATTTGATTACGTGAAGAACCGTTTTGTTTGTGGTTTCCTTGAGTTGTTGAAGCTCCGGTGCCTTTTCGGGATCTCGGCATGTTGCGATAATTACTTTGGGTGGTGTTGGTAAGGCCAGAAACTGCTTAACAAGTTCAAGTCCGATTCCCCTGTTACTTCCTGTTATGAAAACGCTCTCGATTGGCATGATGAATGATTGAGTTACCGAGGTTACTTTCAAAGTGATTGAAAGAATGCTTTCAGAGGCGTTGTATGCAGAGATACTTCATTAATCTTATCTAACTCTTACCTAAATGTCTTTTTATATAACATACCCTTCTACATGTAAAATATAGCTTTCATTGTTTTTTGAAGTAGCAGTTTGCAAAGACTGTTTTTTTATTATGGGGGGTTTAAGGTACGTACTAATTCGCTTCAGCTCTCACTGCACTGCAAAGTGTTCATGACCAGAAGGATAAGATACTTCTTTTCGAGAGAAGTGTACCTCAAAGCGGGGTAATTGTAACATGATTCTTACCAACATCTGAACATTTGGAGCATGGCTACTAAACCGAATCACATACACGATTAATAGTTCCCTCGTCATTACTCTATTAGCGCTTAACTATTTTCCACGGCGCCCTTGTGAATTCTTGTCCCACTTCAAGACGAGGTTTGTGGGTTAATTACTGGAGATTTTATACCAAACAGTTATAGAATTCCCCCCACGATGCGATGCCCATCTGAGTAGAAGAGGATACAGAGTGTCATCCTTCTTCTATTATCCCCTTCTGTTATGACGTAGAATGTTAAATTTTAAAGAAAAGAGTTCAAATTAAGCCAATTTTCTTTATTTTTATCTAAGAAACTACTTTTAATTCGTACAAAATATATAATTTTAAATTTAACAGTGAGGTAGCTAATTTTTAAGTAGTGCTCTAGTGCGTGACTCTTGAATAATTCACCAATCCAAGATTTTTCCATCGTAATTTAACATTTTTCCACCGTGAGTTTCATTCATGGTTTTAATTGTATTAATGACGTGAGTGATAGACTCGGTAGCGGTGAGATCTGCTCCTTTACCTCCCATATCAGTTTCGACCTACAAAATTATAAATATCTCCATTTAATAAACATTTTTATACATTAAAGTTACTTTAATTACCCATCCAGGATGAATTGCCACAACTAAAATTCCAGAATCTTTCAAATTACGTTGCATAATAGCAGTAGCATTGTTCAAAGCGGTCTAATAAAAAGAAACACCAAAACATGAGCATTAAATTTCCCGCGGTTAAAACCGCAGTTGCGCAGAAGGATTGGCGGGAATTTAATGACACCTCATTGGTTAATTTCATTCACGTGATAATAAGATGCAAAGCAAAGTCAGAAAGTGACACTGCGATCCGATATGCTTCGTTAATTACTTGTAATTTAAATATTTAATTACTTTTGAAACTCTGTACGCCTCAATTTCTCTACCAATATTATAATCGACGGCATGGAAAGCGGCAATTAGCCCCGTTATATTCACAATAGCAGCTCTTTCTGCACTCAGTCCTTTCTCTGGGCTTTTGGAAGCCGATTTTTTCAATAACGGAAGGAGGTGCTGTAAATGACAATGCTCAGTCGATATATCGCGATTATTAGTGATTAATTAACTCACGTCGGACATCAAGATCGGCGCGATTGTGTTAATTTGAAAGTGTTCCATGTACTCTTTCGCGGAAGTGCCGGGGAATGGAGTGATACCCATGATGCCGGCATTATTGATCAACAAAGTTAAGCCTTGGTCTCCCAAAATGTCAGATACCGTAGTCGCGGTGGATTTGATATCATCTTCGCTTGTAACGTCTGGAAAATCGTTTTGGTAATTATATTTTAATCATTTTGAAATGACACCTAGATAGCGGGGAAATTTTTAGAATAAATCTCGTACCCAATTTAATTAAATGAACGGATGTCTTAGTAGCCTGGGCCTTTAGTTGTTGAAGATCCTTCAAAATTAACATTAAAATAATTAGTTCTGAAGTACCTAATGTCATTATAGACTATGACAGTTGCAGTTATATCCATCATTTACTTGCTTGACTATATCAAATTAACCCCAGGCAAAATTTAACCTAAATATTTATAACAATTGATACCAACCTGGGCTTTTGTTGGGTCTCGGCAAGCGGCAAATAGTATTTTTGGTGGTGTAGATGAATTAAGAAATTGCTTAACCATTTCCAAACCAATCCCACGGTTACTACCAGTAATCAAAACGCTTTCAATAAACATAGTAAAATCCTGAACTTAATTGCTTCTCAACAAATAAACTAGTAACTAGAAAAATAAAATTCTAATTCAAAGACTATCCCAAAAGATGTTTTTCACTTTAGGAGCCAAAAATTCACAACCTTTTACTTCCTTATCAAGTTAAGAAGTGACGCGATGGTGATTCAAGTGAATCTGTTAGAAAAAAATAATATAAAAAATCCCAAGGTCAACTATAACCAGTAGTGTATTGCTAGTGTTAGAATAAATAATAGAGGGCCTCATATCACTGTCAAAACATTCAAGGTTAGGAACTCTTGACACCCCTTTTGAGTACTGAATTTACCTATATCCTCTTTATTTAAAAACGGAACTGCTTGTGTCCTTGGGTGAAATGCAATTGTGATTTAGAAATATCAGAAAGTAATCAAGCAAGACTTAAAATCTTCCGCCTCAGGGTATAAATACTTGTATTTAGTATTATAACAATGAAGAACTTTTAAGTCTCCCTCTATCACTGAAGCAGAATGCGCTTGAGCTTATGATTAGATAGGGCAAAATAAACACTTTAATAAAGGATAGGTCTCACACATATATATTTTGACGAACCCAAAAATTTTACAACTATTATTATCCCAACACATCCCTTACCCTTTAATAATAGCTTACTTCATTCAAAAAAAGCATGATTCACACAATTTAAATTATTCTTTTATTCAATAAATTTTTTAATGCCATGGCTAGTTGGCTTTTCGAAGTTTTCGTCTAAATAGTATTTTTAGATGTTTTCATTAAACTTGGCTTGGTTTTTACCATGGCACTGGCTTTCCATCTTTGGTAATAAATGCCCCAGTATGGCTTTCGTTTAATTTAGCCATTGTTTTTAACATATCGGAAATACTCTTGTCAGTTGTGATCATGGCTTGAGGTCCACCCATATCAGTTTTGACCCAACCTGGACAGAAAAGAACCACTAATATCCCTTGTTCCTTAATTTCCTGAGAGATGGTTCTCATTGCTGAGTTAAGGGCAGTCTAAATGAAACAAAAGCTTCTATTATTTATGATATTTTAGAGAATAGATAGTTTTCACACATGGAGGATTCATACCATTTACACCAGGACGCCGGGCTATCTGGAGGACAAAGGCAGACGGGTTTTTGTCCTTCAGATAGCCCGGCTTCCTGGTGTAAATGGTATGAATCCTCCATGTGTGAAAACTATCTATAGTAAAAATATCACGCACTTTGCTGGCTCTGTAAGGTAACATGGGGAACATCATTTTTCCTGTAATTTGTTGAATTGATCCAATAGAACTTGAAATATTGATAACTGCCGCTTTTTGGCAACTCATGCCTCCTTCAACACTACTGGCAGCTGTTTTTAGTAGTGGTAGAAAAGCCTATTTGAAAACAGTCAAGGTTTTTAATTTTAAGATGATCTGAATTCCAAATTTAGTACCTGCATATTTACCTGTGTCATGAGAATAGGTCCCGTAGTATTAGTAGCGAAATGTTTAGCTGTCTCTTCTGGATCGATTGTGGGTATTGCTGAAGCTTTTGTTCTATTGAAATAACCAGCATTGTTGATTAAGACGTTTAAACCTTCGGATCCAACAACGCTTTCGACTTGTTTCGTAGCGGAAGCAATTTGGGAGTTGTCTGTGATATCTAATTTTCCCTTGAATTAGTTGATTTAATTAGACCAATTTTAAAGTAAATCTTTATCTTACCCAATTGTAAAATATGGACGTTGACATTTTGGGATTTAGATTTAATATCTTGAAGTTCCTAAAACAAAATTTACCGTATTTTAATTGGAAATATCGCAAGATAATTAAAACTTTTCCAATTAAACCTTGGCTTCTTGAGGTTTTCGGCAAGCAGCAAAAATATTTTTCGTTGGGAATGAACCACTAGTTAATTTTTTAACAAATTCTAAACCAATACCGCGATTAGCACCGGTAATAATAATATTTTTCATTTTGTTCTGATTTATTGTGACCTAACAGTAACGATTTAAGACTGAGTCGCTTTGGATGTTACGCAATGAGGCTAGACGACGCTTTATATAACACTAGACTAGATTATTGATTATGTAAGCATCAGTCGCTAGCGGATTATTTTATAACTTATGCCGAAAATTAATGCAAATATTAATCAAGAAAATAGTATTAAAAATAGCCTTAACAAGGTTAAAGATTTAGATAAACAATTATCACGGTAAAAGTTTAAATATTTGTAGGGGTGTAATTCTGTTTTAACAAGCCTTATACATTCGAGAAAGATGTCTGTCAGACTCAGTATATCGCGAAAACAGGAACTATAATGCTATAAATAGGCCCTATTTTAGTCCATTCTTTAGGGTTAATAACATAGGAAACACTCTTGACAATGACCATAAAATGGTCACGTTGCTATTCATCTTTTGTATGGTTTTGGTTTTATTTATTTTCAAAATGAAATTTTGTAAACTTCTTTATTGAATTGATAAAAATATATTTATTCGGTTTGACGCTTTTTTAGAATATTGACGGGGTGCATTTATAAGGATAATTGGGAATCCCGCTTTTTTAAAATCGGCAGGGTTTCCCTATTTTTTAAAAAAAGCGCTTCTTTGTTCGCGGTGAAGATGAAATTCATTCAGGGAAGCCCAAGAGCAAATTGTATTGGGTGTGTGTATGGGGAGAGAAGAGACGTCGGCGAGCTGTCACAAAAGTCAAGGAGAATTTAATACCGGAGGTGCAATTTTTTTGGGGCGCTTGATTAACATCATCTAATATCTAAGCCCAAAAGCCACGAGGCCTCTCTATAGGCTATGGTGAAACAATGTACTAAATATTAAATAAATCTGTTGAAACGCGCGTACATTATTCCATAAAGAAGGTTATTTTAAATTTCTGGCCGCCATTTTTCAAGATGGTGGCGGATTTAAAAAAATCTTTCTTAGTGTGTGCCTACTACTTAAGAGTAAGGTCCCTATATAAGGTAAATTGGTTTGGCTAGAACTTTGAGGTATATAGAGTGCTGTCTGTTGTGACGTCAGATCCAAGGTCACGAGTCTGCCTTTAGCAATGGGCGGCCATGACAGTTACCGTTTTTTTCTTTATGGGAAAATAGCATGGGTGACGTCACACCGGCGCTTCTGACAGCACTCTATAGACATAAATTGATTTTATCTATATACTTTTGTTATCGACATGTTATGCTCCATTACGTTTTATTTTGAACAACTATTGTGTCAAATTTCTGCACACTTTTCTGAGCGAAATGCTTTTAAATTTATTGATTAATCGCTCAGTTTATTAATCCTTCTTGGATTAAAGTTGGGGGGGGGGTACATTTCACGGTGAATTGGTGCATGCGCTGTCTGTTTCCGGGGGTCCTATTTTATTATATACATTCCTTCCAAAAATTAAAGCCGATAGGGCCTGCCCTGGAAGCTAAACTATGGGGGGTGTTAAGGGTAAATGCTCCGTAAAATAATAATGAAATAATATACCCATTGTGATACTAGAATAACCAACCGCGTTGCCGTCGCATTTCTATAATATGTTTAAATGTTCCTAGACCACGACCCTCTGCGATGATATTATTAAAATATAACCTAGTTGATTCTTTCTTTCTTCAAATGCTCATTGATTTCCTTCTCTAAGTGAGGTACGTCCAGGTCGCTCCTATTCCTTCTGTAAAATTTTATTTTAGTATTATATTTGCGTAATCAAAATCATTTTCAAATAAATACCCCTAATTAATCGTTAATTAATTCTTAATTTAGTAGTAGAGTGAAATAGGTGTGGTAATGCAATTTGATTTGTCAGCCTCTATTTTTTATATATAAAAAATTCGATCAATAATATCATTTTTGGATTGAAACCAAAGTCAACGGTACCTGAGTAAAGTTTAATTTATATCTTGATTCTTGAAGGTTTTTGCAGTTTTTTATCTGAAGATTTTTTTAACAATCTTTTCTTTTTTTGCAAAATCAAATCTTATCTATCTTTAGTCATTATATAAAATTGCAGTGTTCTATTTATTATATAAGAGAATTTGCGCTAAATATAGTGTTTGATTTCTTTTTCTAGAATTCATACCAAACACTAACCGTTTTCCAATTCCTGGGAGTGTTTATACTTTATACCTAGTAAAACAATTTCAAGTACAAATTCTTCGCAGAAAAATGAATAGAACTGAGAGTTCCATTGATGTTATAGGGATGTATCATTACCTAATGTCCCTTGGAGGTAAATTTACTAAATTAATTAGTCTAGCCATAAGTTTATAAGATATGTTCCATAAGTGTGTCACTCGTTAATGAGAGCTTGTCATGAAGTGACGTAGGTGAAACGTCATAGATTCTTGTAAAGCGACGCGTAGTGAGGCCTTGTCAAAGGCTTAGTACAGACTAAAGAGGAGGATGGACTGAGTGTAGTCAATTCTCACGTCGTTCTTGGACTAGCTCTCATTAAGCCTCTAACATTACGAAGTATGGGTGGTGACATACTTATGGAACATATCTTATAAACTTATGGTCTAGCAGCGTAATTAACTGTTTTTATTGTAATTATTAAAAGATCCCAGGGTGAAAGACTGGCCGCTAATGAACACACCCTTTCCTACACTCGGAATATTGTGTTTTTATTTGCTCGTTGTCTATTTGGGACCAAAAATTATGCGAAATCGCGCGCCGTTAGAATGTCGAAGTGTTCTAGTCGTCTATAATTTTTTTCTAGTTATAGGATGTGCTTATCTATTTAAAGAAGTGCGTTAATTACTTAAAGAATTTAAATTTAATCTTTCGATTGACCATGCAACTTGGTTTGAATTTTTTTTTCAGCTTGTTATAGTCGTCGTTCAAGCAAAGTATAATTTACTTTGTCAGCCAGTTGATCATACAAATAGTCCATTAGGTTTAAGGGTATGTTTGTATAATCATAACTTTATAAGATATGTTCCATAAGTTTGTGACTGGTTACAAACTGGAGCTTGTCATGAAGTGACGTAGGTCATAGATTTTGGTAAAGCGACGACTAGTGAGGCGCTGTCAAAGGCTTAGGACAGACTAAATAGGAAGATGGACTGCAAATATAACTGAGTGTAGGACTTCAATTCTCGCTTGTCGTCCTCGAACTAGCTCGAGTTGTAAGGCTCTAGCATTATGAAGTATAGGTAGTGTCATACTTATGGATGGAACATATCTTATAAACTTATGGTAGAATTTATAATGGAGAGTTTAAGAAATAACCTTCTTCGGTCAATACACCTAAAAATAAATTCATTCAAAATTTACAACGGCATTACGAGTTTCTAAACCGGGCTTTCACGAATGAGGGGTGATCTTATTGGTTCGCTTAGAAATGCGCAGAGGCAGCATTTTAGTGTCAGAATGTTTTCAGCCAATGAAAAAATGTCACCTTTGAGTTTGTATTTCTGTTCACTAGATGGCGCTTACTTCATTTTTAATCTGCCCCTTAACGGGCGTATATATATGGCCAGCTTGTTTATTTTATTTTTAGGTCTATTTCTTAAACTCATTGATACGATTTTTTACTGATTTGAATTTAAACTTGATTACAGATGGCTCGAGTTGTGTGGTTAGGCTTTATGTCTAAACTAATCGAGCTATTAGATACAGTGTTTTTTATTATGAGAAAGAAAGATTCGCAAGTAACTTTCCTCCACGTATATCATCATTGGACGATTGTCGTTAATTGTTGGGTTGGTTGCAAATATGTTCCTGGTGGTCATAGTGAGTTGAAGAGGAATGTGGAAGTAATATATCTGGTATTATTATTAATCTTGCAATTTTATTAAAGGTTTCCTAATCGGAGCTGCCAATAGTTTTGTGCACGTTATTATGTATACTTATTACGGACTCTCCGCTCTGGGACCAAAAGCTCAAAAATATTTGTGGTGGAAAAGACATTTGACTCAACTTCAACTTGTAAGATTTGTTTACATTTTCTTCACTGATATTTGATGCGATTTTGTCTCATTTGTTCCCCTTTAGTTTTTGTTTATAGCTATGGTTAATGCACTTTTACACTGTTATCTTTCTGTAGAGTTTTGCACCATCTGTAGCTCATTTGTTTGCTCATTGCAGTTTGCACCATCTATAGCGCCTATGTTTGATGTTTGCAACGTCTGTAGCGCCTATGTTTGGTGTTTGCAGTTTGCACCATCTGTAGCGCCCATGTTTGGTGTTTGCAGTTTTGCACCATCTAGATTGTTTTTCTCTTTGCACTATCCGAAGAGTTTCTGATGACTCCATTTGTAGTGTATTTATTGACGGTTTGCAGCATCTTTAGAATATTGTTTGGCTGTTTCCTTCGTTTGTCGATTTTTTGTTGGATCTGTACATTTTTATTTGCCACTTTGCCCCGTCAGTAGAGTACTTGTTGGATGTTTTTGGTTTGCACCATCTTCAGATATATTTTGTTACACTTCAACATTTTTATTCGCACTTCGCACCATCTTCAGATATATTTGGTTGGACGTTAACATTTTTATTCGCGCTTTGCACCATCTTCAGACATATTTGGTTGCACTTCAACATTTTTATTCGCGCTTCGCACCATCTTCAGATATATTTTGTTGGACGTTAACATTTTTATTCGTGCTTCGCACCATCTTCAGATATATTTTGTCGCACTTCAACATTTTATTCGCGCTTTACACCATCTGCAGAGTGTCTATTGTCTTTGTACCATCTATAGAACATTTGTTTATTGGCAGTTTGACCCATTTGTAGATCGTTTTGGGTTGGATCTGTATATTTTTATTAGCACTTCACACCATTATATCAAGAAGTGATATCTAGTTTGCTAGGGAGAAGGTATAATTCGACACATTTTCAGCTTTAACTCCAGTCCAAACATATGTCCGGAGTTAATCCCCGCCGCCTCTAAATTACAACCAGCCAGCATCTCATTGGCTTTGAGAAGGGTCTATCGGATTCAATAACAAACTTATCCTAGAAGTGATATCTAGTTTATTATTTGGGAGAAAATATAAATTGTCCAGATTGCTAGCTTTATCTCCAGTCCAAACGTAGGTCCGGAGTTAATCCTCGCCTCTAAATTACAACCTTGAACCAGCATCTCATTGGTTCTTGAAAACGCACGTCAGCGCGACGCGAATGACGAAAATTACGTATTTTCCGACTGAGGAGAGGCGAAAAAGCCCGGCCTCCTTTTACGTCCCCCCTTGTATTTTGAAATTGGGACTGGGACTATGGTGCGCGAATACAAAGGCATCTTATACCTTCTCTCTGAGATACTGATATAACTTCTTGGTTGGACGTTAACATTTTTATTCACGCTTTGCACCATCTTCAGATATATTTTGTTTGACGTTAGCATTTTTATTCGCACTTCGCACCATCTTCAGATATATTTTGTGGACGTTAACATTTTTATTCGCGTTTTATACCATCTGCAGAGTGTCTATTGTCTTTGCACCATATGTAGAACATTTGTTTGTTGGCAGTTTGACCCATTTGTAGATCGTTTTGGTTGGATCTGTATATTTTTATTAGCACTTCACACCATTGCCTCTATGCACCATCTGAATTCTTTTCTCTCTTCACACCATCTGTGGTGTCAATTTTTTCTCACTCGCAATGAGATATAAATTCTGAAATGTAAATCTTGTTTGTTTTTGACCGCGTAGATTCAATTCATCCTCATTATCAGCCACGTTGGCATAGGAATGATATTAGACTGCGGATATCCACAACCAATATTTATATGGCAGTTAGTTTATACGGCAATTATGGCGGCTCTTTTCATGAA
The DNA here is from genome assembly GCF_054372755.1 of Phalangium opilio. Lineage (NCBI taxonomy): Eukaryota > Metazoa > Arthropoda > Arachnida > Opiliones > Phalangiidae > Phalangium > Phalangium opilio. The sequence goes on from NW_028324226.1 coordinate 3,649,746, forward strand.
CTTCTACATTCAGGCTTACCTCAAGAAGCAATCGGACGCGAAGAAAAAGAAAGGCTATTAATTAAAAAACATTACCCAAAAAAACCGAAGTCCTTTTCCAACAGTTAACAAAAATACCGGTAATGAAAAAAAAAACAAAAACATTTTCTTATTATAATTTCCATCGTCATTTTGAAACAATTTTTTTGTCCGCGCTACAATTCGAGTCGTTAGAATAATTCCATCACTTTTATATAAAAGAAACTGAAGCAAAAATTTTTCTACCCTTAAAAGGTGTAATAATGATAATACTCTAATAAATTCCATAAGTTTATAATATAATTTCCATAAGTATTACACTTCCTTTACCTCTTATGGTAGAGTCTTATTGAGAGCTAGTTGGAGAACGACAGAAGCGAGAACTGCAGTGGTGTGCGAGTACTCGATTCGAGTATCGAGCCGAGTACTCGACTCGAGTATCGAGCCGAGTACTCGACTCGATACTCGATAACAATATATTGAAATACTCGAGAAAGTTTCGAGTAGCTTTTCAGCTTCTTAAAGGGCTCCTTCGGACCCTTAGACACATGGCCCCGGGGATTTCCGAGCCCCCCTACCTAACCAGAGGGAGGGAGTGAAAGAAGGGGTATATTAAAGGGCTCCTTCAGACCCTTAGACACATGGCCCCGGGGATTTCCGAGCCCCCCTACCTAACCAGAGGGAGGGAGTGAAAGAAGGGGGATATTAAAGGGCTCCTTCGGACCCTTAGACACATGGCCCCGGGGATTTCCGAGCCCCCCAACCTAACCAGAGGGAGGGAGTGAAAGAAGGGGGATATTAAAGGGCTCCTTCGGACCCTTAGACACATGGCCCCGGGGATTTCCGAGCCCCCCAACCTAACCAGAGGGAGGGAGTGAAAGAAGGGGGATATTAACAAGGAGGGAACTACTTAGGGGTCGGAAATCGGTGGGGCAAAGTGTTGAGGAAGATCGTCTATGAAGAGGGGATGGAAATCCACGGGGCCATGTGTCTAAGGGTCCGAAGGAGCCCTTTAAATACTCGATAAATACTCGAATCCAAGGCTTATAACTTTAACAGACGATGTTCGCTAAAAATATTCCTTGATGATGAATAGAGCTATCTCAGAAGTCTTAGTTTGACGTCAGCCACGCTATTTGCCCATAGAAGCAAAGCGGTACCAAACATGGCCGACCACTGCCACACCTAAGCCTGTGACGTTTAACCAAGGCACTGACGTTACAACTGAGATAGCTCTATAAAGTGAATTTCCTTTTGAAAAGTGAGCATTTGTTTTTAAAATAACCCGTTTAAAGTTTAATTGTTCACTAACAAATTAACAATATTTCAAACTTGCTAAATGTTACGTAATTAATGTTCGAACGTAAGTGTTATTTTCTAGAAAGTTAAGAAATTTACTCGATAAATACTCGACAAGTAAATATTTGGGACTCGATAAATACTCGAAACTAAAATTTGACCTAATCTAAATACTCGATACTCGAAAGACTTTTTAATACTCGGCTCGATACTCGATAAGAAATTTTTTTAATACTCGGACTCGGCTCGAAACTGAAAAAACGAGACTCGCACACCACTGGAGAACTGACCACACACGGTTTTAGCAGTCCATCTTCCTACTAAGTCTTTGACAGCGCCTCACCAGGCGTCGCTTAACCAGAATCTATGACCTACGTCACTTCATGACAAGCTCTCAATAACCAGTGATAAACTTATGGAACATATCTTGTGAACTTATGATAATTCTAATTCCATCTTTGAAAAGAAATGTACTGTGATAAATTCAACGCAGTATTGTGATATATTTAATAATTCGAATTTCGGAAACGCTTTATCGTTAGATTAGACAATAGGTTATTTCACAGGTCCTTCACCAAAATCTAATGTAACTTAAAGGGACTGCAAAGTAGGCATCAGCGGGTGGGTAAAAATTATTTGAAATACGTCACAGACATCACGTGATTCCAAGATACAAAGACTCCTCGTAGAGTGGAACTAATTAACATCTAGTCCTTGTTTTTCGCGAGATTGTAGCGACAATTACCCGAAGTGGTAGTTTTCGAAATGAAACGAACTAAGCTCCTTTGAACCACTCCTCTCCTCGGTCACGTGCCTCTGACGTATTTCAAATAATTTTTACCCACCCGCCGATGCCTTCTTTACAGTCCCTTTAAGTTTATTTAAAAAAGTATATAAATCAATTTCTAGTCCTTATACTTTAGAAATAACTTCAAATATGAGACAAATTTTAAATAGCTTTTATTTACACCTATTTATATTTTAATATAATCAGTTTTATAATTATTTCCTCTGATACAATTTATTGCATAAGGCACGTGACCCCAAACTGACCCCCATTATACCAAACCTGACCTAGCTAAGCCTAACCTTTAGGAGATAAAACTATGGGGGAGTTGGTTTGTGGTCATTTATAATTAGAATAGTCAAGGTTAAATGCCAAATTTTAACACAAAACGCAGTCCAACGCACTTGTATTCATGGTAAAATTCTCAAGACTTTTGAATAAAAAACAATTATTGAAAAATTTGACTGTTTAATGGCTATAATATTTTGATCGGACTTCGAAAAACCTGGAATTTAGGCCTAAATGCGCTGATTAAATGCTAGTCATTTGAATGTACCGGCCTTCCATTAACCAATCAGAGAACAAGTTTCATAGCGGGGCCAGCTGTGTGCAATTTTAGAGCTGAGCATAGCCCTCTCGATCTCGCGCAACACGACGCAAGCTGCTCGCGCTATAAAAGCCCGTTCAAAGAATTCCATTTACATGTATAAGCACGACTTTTGAAGAAAATTCAAAGGAACCCAAAATTAACAGTAAGTTCTATGGAAGGAGGTACTAGAGGTAGGTTTTTTAGCCAGATCCTTTGTCCTATAGAGTGCTGTCAGTTGTGACGTCAGATCCAAGGTTAAACGTCACGAGTCTGCCTTTAGCAATGGGCGGCCATGACAGTTACCGTTTTTTCTTTATGGGAAAACAGCATGAGTGACGTCACACCGTCGCTTCTGACAGTACTCTATTCATCCAAAGGACCTGAAATTTTAATGAGATGTGTGTTTTGACGTTCTTTTTTTTGCTCCATTTAATTGTCGAGCTAGGGCTATGACGCCTTACAGCTCCAATCTAACGAACATAAATTAACTAAATAGTACACCGATAATAAAGAATAGATAGGGAGTGGTGGATTACTTTCCCTTCATTCGAGTTAAATTTTAAGAAACTTACGTAGTTTGAATTTAAAGAGGGGAAGAGTGGGCTGGGAGACCACTTCGGTAGGAAGGGAGTTCCAGATGGGAATAGTCCTCCTCCCATACCAAAATGGATTCAAGCTTCTAGAGTGGATAGTTTTTTAGCCACATCGTATATATACGATGAGGCTATTAGTTTGTCCCGCGAGCCTGTGGGAGTGGTGGTGGTGGTGGTCGTGGTGGTCGTAGTAGTTTTTCGCGATTTGGAATGTGGTCAGAGTTACCCAAAGAAATAGTTAGTCAGAGCTAACCGAAGAAATGGTTATTTTATTGCTTTGGCAGTATAAAACGTTAGAGATGGGGTATCGGTTGAAAATGAACCGATATTTCTACCCGATATTTTTTGAAGAAAATAAATACTTATGTTTAGAGTAGATGGCGCCATAAGACCTAAACTCTGAGACAGCACAGTTTTTCATCTATTTTTGGATAACGTAACTAGTGTCTAAAATGGGTTTTTCGTATGAAAAGCCAGTTTTATAGTTTCAAGTACCGAAATTGGATCGAGAATCATCTATAGAGATGGGCCGATACCGATGCCATATCGGTATCGGTTTGATATCGGTTTAATCGAAGGATCGGGTAAAATATCGGTATCGGTACGTATCGGTTTCCCAAGTATCGGATCATATCGGTATCGGTTTAAACTGGTATCGGCCCATCTCTATAAAACGTTTCGTTCGACATTGAAGGGAGAGTGAATGAGAGAGAATTGTGGTGAGGTGATATTTTTCGTTCTTGTGTTTTAAAAGGATGGGGATTATAATAGTAAGTGCAAGCATACATTTAATTGTACAGGTAAGGTTAAGCTTTGTGAAATGTGGTTTACGTTTGCTCCATATATTTAAAGCTAGAGAGAGAGAGAGAGAGGAATTTAGTATTGGCTTAATTTAAATGGAAGGTTTAATACTCCCTTTAAAATTCCTGTCACCCGTCAACAATAAGGGTTTCACGCTTTTCATCTCACCCCCCCCCCCCGATTTCAAAATTCAAAGAAATCGAGGGGGATTTTTAAAAAGCAAAAGGAACTATATACCGACGTTATATTTGGAAAGGTGGTGTTTATTACTAGAAGTTACGTCGTTTCTCCATAAATCGAGAAGAGTTTTAAAAGAAGGTACTAGCTTGGGGCAGCATTCCTTTCCTTTCATTCTTGTAAAAGCTTCAAAACGAAGAGACGTTTATTTTTTTGGTGCTAAGATATTGCGGAATATTTTTTTAACTTCTTTTAACAATTATTTAGTAATTTCTTATTATAATTAATAATTTTTTGTTATTGTTGACGTTCGTTTAAATTGTCGTGTGTGCGCAGTACATTTTTATCGTTTCCGAGTTCGAATTGAGGAGTAAAGGATTGAACAATCACAGTAGGTTAGGTAAGGTATAGAGGGGTTATCCACTCATTAGGGTAGGTATAGAGGGGTTATCCACTCATTAGGGTAGGTATAGAGGGGCTATTCACTCGTACGATGTGGCTACTATTACGAGCCCTTGGGTCGCCTTGTTTTTATAAAATTTATTTTCACGCTTGCTTAGGACTTTGAAGCAACGCCGCCTATATTACTGTTGACTGCACTTGTAGTGATATTTTTTTAATTTTATCGGGCGTTAACTCGACCCTCCCACAAATTTTAATCCATCTTAAACACTTTTCTTGTAGAGTTTTTGGTGTAGGGAAAGAGTAAAAAACCGTTACCTTTATCTAAGAACCATAATTTACTATTAATATAAATAAATAACGATAAAAAACGGACCGCCTTCCACGGGACGGAGGGATATGGTCAGAGCGGCAGAGGTAAAAAGAAATTACGTATTTTTCGCCTTCCCCGTCAGCAACCGAGTCAGCAACGTCATCAAAACGTACTTTTAGTGAGCCTATAAGATAATTTAAACTTTTACTACGTGTTGGAGGGAGGGGTTCTATACTAGGCTATGAGTCGGACTGAAGTAAATACTAACCGTTCTCCATTCCTGCTTCTAAAATTAAATCTATCCCTGGTATAGTAATTAAATTAGCAACTTGAAAAATATGCTAAACATAAAGGAAAATATTACACTCACAATAGAGAATTACTAGATTAGAAAGTTCTATTCCCGCCTAATCTAGGTGTAGATTATTAATATACGTGTATTGAGGAAGGTAAGCTCTTTCAGTTCGTAAAAGGGTCCCAAAAATTAATTTAAAAGATTTATTTCTTTACTTAGTTTGTGAAAAGACGGGCGTAAGTGTTTAATTTTGATCCTTTACACGTTCTTTCAGTAACCATCTAAAGAGATGGGGACTGCGGTTTGGACGTTTCTCTTCATCCCCCCCTTCCTCCTGCCGCCATCATAAAAGGTAAGACCATGGACTCGATTTAAATATTCTCAACTCTGCATAAGCTTTCAGTAGTAATACTTCTCAAGTAAGAAAAAGTACGTTAAAGTATTTTTAGCCACATCGTATGACGTACATCTACGGTGAGGCTCTTAGTTTGACCTGCCCTGTTGTTATTGTCCCCGTCGTCGTGCCAGTATACCCACCTTTGGCTGTATAAAAGTTTTCGTTAGTCGTTGAAGGGAAAGTGAAAGGGAGAGAATTGTGGTGAGGTGATATTTTTCGTTCGTCTACTTATGAGGAAGGGAATTATGATAGTAAGGTTAAGCTATATATACTCTCCCTTTCTCTTTCAAACGCTTCTGGCCATAAGTTCATGTTAGAAATTTTTAAGATGCGATAAGTATGCGTAGGCATAAGTTGTAAACTAAAAGTTTCTGTACGTGTATTAATTGAACGTTAAGTATTTAATCATTTTAGCACTGTTAAAGTTAACTCGATCATCGAGGGGATAATCACTAAAACTTTCTGTTATTAAGAAAATCCCGCCAGGGATTTTATATTTATACTCAATCCGAAATCGTAATGTTAATCTCTAGGCAGCTTAACATTACGAGGTGGATAATTTTTTGCGAGTTAGACCCAAGGTTTCGCGACCAAGGGGGTACACTTTTTTTAAAACCCAACTTTACAGTACTAGCAAAGGCTGAAAAGGTACAGTATCTTATTTCTCGTAGTGCAAAGTTAACTCTAACTTTTTGTAAAGGTTTTAAAAAGTTCGTTTTAAACCAGCTAGTTTCACGCGGTTTAAATATAGCAGAGGGTGCTTTTATACGGTTCACTTCCATTGCGCCGAATCCCAATCAACCGAACCCAATCCCATTTGACCGAAAAACCCGCACTTTGGCGGATTTATGATTTGGTCCAATGGGACAACCCCATTGCACCGAAAAACCCGCACTTCGGGTTTTTCCCGATGGAATTTAAATAAATAAAATCTCGGGAGCGCAAAGATTTAAGTTAATTAAATTAACTTAAAACAATTTAAGACCTACGTAAAATAAACACTAGATCCAAACATTTTCTAAATAATTATTTTAAAACTAAGGATTGTAAGAACAAAATAGTAATAAATCAGCAAAATATGACATAATAAAACCAATTTCTAATATTTATTTAATTTTTTTATGTTACATTCATCATGAAAATACTTTAGGCCAGCCGTTTTAATATACTTGGAGTGTATAACCGCTCCAAAGAGAAAGTGACGTCCTCCTAACCAAACCTAATTGCAAAGCATTCTCCCGAAAACGCATTTAAACAAGGCGACCCACGGGCTCGAAATAGTAGCCACATCTTACGAGTGAATAGCCCCTCTATACCCTACCCTAATGAGTCGTAACCCCTCCATACCTTACCCCGATGAGTGAATAGCGCTATCTTTTACAATGCTTAAATAATTTACCGTGCATAAAATCAGAGTGAATAGCCCCTCGATGCCCTACCCTAAACGGTGATAGAATTATTACCCGTATAAATTTACTTATGCCGTAATTGTAATATTCCGGCGAATCGAAGAACAGATAGTTTTAGTGATTATCCCCTCGATGAGTTTACAACATAGACTTATACCGATGCACACTTATCGCTTCTTATAAATTTCTAACATGAACTTATGGTCAGAAGAGTTTGAAAGAGAAAGAATTCGGTAAAACACCCAATAATTGTAATATCCCGGTGCCTTAAGACCATTCTAAAAAGAACGTCAGTAAATACTTGCTTTTGCTTTCAAAATTTCCCTCGATTTCTTTGAATGTTAAAATAGGGGAGCGTGAAACTCTTATTGTCGACGGGTAAGAGGAATTTTTAAGGGAGGGTATATGGCTTAACCTAACTATCATAATTTCCTTCCTTTTAAAATACACGAACGAAAAATATCACCTCACCACAATTCTCTCCCATTCACTCTCCCTTCAATGACGATCGAAAAATTTTATACTGTCTAAGGCAGTTCTCTTTCACGACGCTGCCACCACCACCAACAGGGCAGGTCAAACTAAGACCCACATCGTATAGATGTTCATCATACGATGTGGCTAAAAAATCAAAAAATTAAACAGAAAACCCCATATTTCCATAATATTCAAATTCCTTGTGTCAAATCACCGGTTGTAAATAAGATGGCTCCTTCCGCCACGCAAATCTAATAGACCAAAATGTCCTCTTTAAACTAGTGTTCTCGAATTTTACCTATTTCCAAAGCTTTCTCCCGAAAACACTTCCAAAACATTCAAAATATCAAACTCCGCATTTATACCCGTTTTTAGCCACATCGTATGATCAACATCTACGATGTGGGTCTTAGTTTGACCTGGCCTGTTGGTGGTGGTGGTGGCGGTGGCGGCGTCGTGAAAGAGAACTGCCTTAGACAGTATAAAATTTTTCGATCGTCATTGAAGGGAGAGTGAATGGGAGAGAATTGTGGTGAGGTGAAATTTTTCGTTCGTGTATTTTAAAAGGAAGGAAATTATGATAGTTAGGTTAAGCCATATACCCTCCCTTAAAAATTCCTCTTACCCGTCGACAATAAGAGTTTCACGCTCCCCTATTTTCACATTCAAAGAAATCGAGGGAAATTTTGAAAGCAAAAGCAAGTATTTACTGACGTTCTTTTTAGAATGGTCTTAAGGCACCGGGATATTACAATTATTGGGTGTTTTACCGAATTCTTTCTCTTTCAAACTCTTCTGACCATAAGTTCATGTTAGAAATTTATAAGAAGCGATAAGTGTGCATCGGTATAAGTCTATGTTGTAAACTCATCGAGGGGATAATCACTAAAACTATCTGTTCTTCGATTCGCCGGAATATTACAATTACGGCATAAGTAAATTTATACGGGTAATAATTCTATCACCGTTTAGGGTAGGGCATCGAGGGGCTATTCACTCTGATTTTATGCACGGTAAATTATTTAAGCATTGTAAAAGATAGCGCTATTCACTCATCGGGGTAAGAGGGGTTACCACTCATTAGGGTACGGTATAGAGGGGCTATTCACTCGTACGATGTGGCTACTATTACGAGCCCTTGGGTCGCCTTGTTCTTGTAAAATTTCTAATCATAACACATGTGTGAACTATGCGATTAAAACCAAATTTCTCATATTGATTAAACTTAATTTCAAATTGCAATACATATAATAATTTCTAATTATATTAAGGGTTACTTGTGTGTAATCAGTTTAGCATTGTTAAAGCTAAAACCTCGTTTTTATAATGGCCTTACGATTAATCATTTTAGCCATGGACTAAGCAATACTGAAGGACCGATGGCAGCCCATAGAGCCCCATACTAAGCGACTAAACAACCAATGTTAAGCTTCCTTCCCCCTTTTCAGCCATAAAATGGAGGGGGGTTATGAAAAATACAGAGTCAAATCCCGGAAAAAGCTAGCGCCATCTAGACAAAATGGGACGTTAGATGCTTCCCTCTTTAGAACGTTGATTCGGTTTGCTACTATCTGCCGCTAGAAGGCGAATTGATTCTCCCCCATTTCACCCAAAAACAGTTTCCCCAATTCCCATTTCTCCCAATCTCATTTGTCCCAAAATATTTTTCCCCCAAAACAGAAACATTGGCTTACAATATCCTCTCGATCCGTGCCTTCCACTGCTTTAATAAACTCGGCGCGTATTTGTGCATTTTTTTTTTAAAGTACACTTAAATATTGTACTATTCTTCAGGCTGTATCAGTTTACAATTCTCTTACCAGGATAGAAAAATAATTCGAGAAAGGTTATTTTATTTCGGAAGAAGATAATTGTAAACAGTTATTTTTTGGAAAAGGCTTATTATAATTCGAGAAAGGTTATTTTATTTCGGAAGAAGATAATTGTAAACAGTTATTTTTTGGAAAAGGCATATTATAATTTGAGAAAGGTTATTTTATTTCGGAAGAAGATAATTGTAAACAGTTATTTTTTGGAAAAGGCATATTATAATTTGAGAAAGGTTATTTTATTTCGGAAGAAGATAATTGTAAACATTAATTTATTTGGAAAAGGCGTAACATTGTTAAACCATTACCAAAATATTACTAACCTAAGTCTAACCAAACGAAACAAAACCTAACCTAACATAACCTGACCTAATACTATTTAGTTGAAAAATTCAGTTTTAACCTACCCAATTTATCCATATCTGACCTAGTTATTTTTGAGATCATATAACCCAGCTGGGCAAGCTTACACCATAATAAACAACGATGGTTTTTCGCATATCTGTTTTTCCGCTCTTTAGAGAACTGCTGTAACGGTAATTGCTGTGAACTGCCATTTCGGGAACCGCTATTTAGAGAACTGTTGTTATGAGGACCGCTAATATGAAATCCGCTCATAAGGGAACTGCTCATGTGAAGGCTTCCCACCACCTAGCCTAACTCAACCCAACCTAACCTAACCTAGCCTAACCCAACCCAAGGCTAATTTTCTCTAGGTCTTTTTTATTTCTATAGGCTAAAATTAGATCTCAACTTTCGGGCTTGGGCGAAATGGGAAAAAAAATCTTTTGGGCGAAATGGGACAAAAAATCTTTTGGGCGAAATATTCCTTTTGGGTATTATGGGATTGGGGAAAATGGGAACATAACTAGAATTTTTCAACTTTCTCCCTCTCCCATCGGTCCCTCAGTATTGGTTCGTCCATGCTTCCCTCTTTAGAACGTTCATTCCCCCATAAGCCCCCCACTATCCGGTTTGCTACTTTCTGCCGCTAGAAGGCGAATTAACAAGTATTTTTCAACTTTCTCCCTCTACCATCCGTCCTTCATTATTGGTTCGTCCATGTTTTAGCCATGTTAAGGGTAGCGCATCGAGGGGCTACTCACTCAAGTTTTCTCTTGGCGTCGCGCTATTACAATTATAACATGAATAAGTTTATTGAAGTAAGGATTACTGGTAATCATTTTAGCACAGATAATAATAGAAGCGCATCGAGGGGCTATTCCCGTAAATTTTATGTACGCCTGTTAAGTACGGTCCCTTGGCCCATCTTGTTTAACTTTTATTTATTAGGAATTTTGTTTAATCAAATCTTTCGTGTTCAAGCATTATTATTTCCCGGTTGAAGCAAATTAATGAATATTTCTGTTTAGTTCTATCATGGAAGAACTAATTTATTTATCTATATATAAATATATAAATATATAAATCAAAGTTCTGACTGACAAACTGACTGATAATCCAAACTGTTTGCCCTAGAAGGCTGAAAATTTGCAGGAACGTTACTCGTAAGTAGTAGGCGCGTACTAAGAAAGATTTTTCCAATCCGCCGCCATCTTAATAAATGGCGCCCCGAAATGTAAAAAATCTTCTCTGCAACAAAGTCCGCGCGTTTCAACCGATTTCGCAAATATTTAGTACACTGGTTTCCTTTAACCTATAAACGGGCTGAATGGTCTTTCGGGTTCGATTTGTGGCCATCTTTTTAAATGGCGGCCAGAAATTTAAAAACCCTTCTTTATGGAATAATGTCCGCGTGAAAAGTAATAAAAATGTCCCGACGGGCTGACGGGCAACGCCGAGTGCCTTCGCTCCTAGGGTGCTACAAAAATATTGGTCATCAGTAAAATCTACCCATTTTTTATATAATTTTGATGGAAGTTCTTATTAAACGCGAGCGACGCCGCGAGTAACAGCTAGTTTATTATAATTACAGATGTTCGGTATTGATTCAAACGTTCCTGGCAATTCCGGCGTTACTCTATTCCTTGCCGCCATATTGGTATTTCTTTCTAAGCTATAAATGTTTATGTTTTGAGGCATACCAAGTACAATATACGAGGGGTCCAACTATACCAAAAAAAAAACGTACGGAATTTCGGGATTTCTTCTTGATTTCGCCTAAGATTTCGGAATTTCCTCTTTGATTTCGTAATTTATTGATTACTTCAAAGATTTCGTGAGAAGCGTACGGGATTTCGTGAAAATGTCGGGCCCCTCGACAATGTATAATTTAATTAGAGAGCTGCAAAATGAAAGTATTAAACTCCAACTCCTTCCAACTCCAAGTCAATACGCAACAATGACTCCAATTCCTCCCAATGCCATAATCAAAAGTTTGAACTCCGCAGAACTCCGCCAAGCGAAATGTAAAACTCCTCCCAACTCCTTCCATGAAAATTAAAATTTCTTAAACTCCTCCCAACTCCTTCCATGAAAAATAAAATTTCTTAAACTCCTCCCAATTCCTTCCATGAAAATTAAAATTTCTTAAACTTCTCCCAATTCCTTCCATGAAAATTAAAATTTCTTAAACTCCTAGCTTCGTCCATTAAAATCTTTCTAGTTTCTAGTCTTTGGAAGATTTCTTCACTCTTTAGAATTGGAAAAATAGAAAGTTGTAGCTCATTAGTTTTCTTTCAAATTTGGCCTGAGTACTTATAAATTATGATTTTCAAATAAGGAATAATATTTACTCATAAAATTCTTCTAGACATTAAAACTTAAGATTTTGGGGAAAAAGGCGGTACGCGTTGTCGTTGAGTCATATTTTACGCTTAGTTTCTTAAATTCGCTATTTAATTAAAATCGGACTGATTCGCTTCGCAACTGCTATTTTGAAGGACAAGGCCACGAACTTCACGATTCAAGAAATACTAACACTAGAGTCCATTCTGTTATTAGTTGTGCCTGCCAATATGCCTACTGCCTTACTTTAATATGCCTCAAAGCTAGAAAGGAGACTCTTGTCAATGGGTTTAAGAGAAAAGGAAAGCGCCCGCGGCCCCATTGTGTGAGAGACTCACTGAGGGGACGTGTCACGGTGGGTTACGGGTAAAAAAAGAATTCCGTACGAAGCTTCTGAAGACAAACAACGCTAAAGTCCGCTTTTAAATTGGAGCCCTACCACTTACAAGACTTAATTATTCCAACTCCGTAGATATGCATGTTTTAAGATAATTTTCCAATGCCTCCCAACTCCGCAATTATAATTATCATTATTCCCATTGCCTCCCAACTCCGCACACGAAAACTTCCAATGCCACCCAACTCCAATTTTATCTTAGAAAAACATTTCCAACTCCTGGAGTTCCCATCGCTTAAACGCGGAACCCAGCGGGTTTCGGAGTTCTTCCACGGAGTTGCAGCTCTCTAAATTTAATAGTGAGATTGAAGTAGTTTATAGTGTCACCGAGGGGCTAAACACTCGCGCATTCTGGCCTCAGTGTAGAAAAGCGCTACTTGGGAGAGCTAATATATTTAAATCCCTCCACCGGACTGAAACAATGGTTGGGTAGTTATTTTTGCTTATTAATTGGTCTTAGTTCCGAGGTAGTTATTTAGCAACTCTGGGTTATCTAAACAAATAATTTAATACGAAGTTATAACAAGACGACCTAAGGGCTGGGCTCGTAAGAGTAGCCACATCGTACCGTACTTCGACGCGCGTCTTTTAACAGTGGTAAAACATGGTACCCGTAAAGAAAATCAGAGTGAATAGCCCATCGATACTCTAACAAAAAATTAGAACCCTTAATCCTTATTTCAATTAATTTACTTACGTTATAAGTGAATATCCGGGGCCACAGGCTAGTACTCTCTTTTAAAACTCTTCTCGATTTGTGGAGAAATAGACGTGTTTTGGGAACGTTCCCCTTTCGCTAGCTCGAGATAGAAGCTCTCCAGGATTACAGATGAACAAAGCTTGTTTTACAAATACGAAGGTGCATTTTCGTTACTATTAAGGGTTGGTCGCTTTAGAAATTGAAAGCAAGGATTTACTTCCGTTATTTTTGTATTCAAGGTTGGGTGGGTTTTTATCTTTTTACTATTGTTCACTCGCACTTACATATTTCTTTTATACGCTTAATCTATACATGGTTAATAATATTTATGCAATTTTAATTTTAACAATTAACTTATTCCATAAAAACGCGCAAATTACTTTCCTAATTTTTCAACACTCAGTGACTTTACGCGCTTCCTATCTGGACGCAAAAGCGTAATGCTACGTTTTGCCACCAAATACCCTGGTTTTCCATCCTAACAACCTCGTTTTCCACCGTAGGATATTAGCATGGGAAAACAGTGGAAATTCTAAGCCGATTAAAATTTGTTAATAATAGAAATTTTCTTATTATTTTCAGTACCTGGACTCAACACTCGGAAGTTACGCGTTTATAAAAATATTCTTATTATTTTCATTATTAATCTTTTTAATAAAATCTAATGTATCAATGAAATATGCTTCAAAATAAAAACTCGCATTAATATTTATAAAATATTATTTGATAAAATTATTTCTATTTATAAGCTTATTAATTATATTATAGTTATGGCGCCAAATAATAAAAAGAATAAAAGACTTTAACCAAAGTTATAAAAATGATTACCACATTTTTGAAAAGTATTTTAATTACAAATTTTTATTAAATCCGAATGTATCAAATGGAATAGATTTCGAAATAAAATATTGAATTAATATTTATAAGTCTGCCTGATAAATTTATTTTTACTTGTAAGCTTACTAATTATATTTAGTGACTAAGGTATAGAAACTCGCTTCATACCTCTGAATTAGAGTATGAATAAAGTGCTTGCTCAACATAGTAGAGCCGTCAGTCGAGAATGAATATTTTGAATACAGTTTCAAAGTTATAATGAATGATTTTATTCGAAGTGCATTGCACTGAAGCGTGTCGTAGCAGCCACGTAAAACAAACAAACTAATGCTTTAACTAGTGCTGGTTACATAACTGTGTGTTTGCTTATGTGTGTGGTAGTGAACTCGTTAGTGATTTTAAACGGGATAGGATTTTGGGTTACTTAGGGGCTATGGGTTATTATTATTATTAATATTAACGGATAATTAAGCATTGACACATTTGCCACTAGGGGCGCTGTATACGTAGTTACGTATTTACTGACATCTAAAACATGATAAAATTCTGCTAGACATTCGTGTAAGCAATAGATAGTTCATAAATTGCCGCTAGGGGCGCTGTGTACGTAGTTACGTATTTACTGACATCTAAAACATGATAAAATTCTGCTAGACATTCGTGTAAGCAATAGATAGTTCATAAATTGCCGCTAGGGGCGCTGTATACGTAGTTACGTATTTACTGACATCTAAAACATGATAAAATTCTGCTAGACATTCGTGTAAGCAATAGATAGTTCATAAATTGCCGCTAGGGGCGCTGTGTACGTAGTTACGTATTTACTGACATCTAAAGCATGGTAAATTTTTGCTATGACGTCATATCCGGTGACGTGGCCAACGACGTCAAATCCGATGACGTGATCAATGACGTCATATCCGGTGACGTGTCATGACGTCATATCCGGTGACGTGTCATGACGTCATATCCGGTGACGTGTCATGACGTCATATCCGGTGACGTCACCTATGACGTCATATCCTGTGACGTCACCTATGACGTCAACGAGGTAATTGACTTGTGACGTCACGACAGATGTTAATGGTAATAGGTAATGATTGTCCATTCAGTTAGGCCTAGCGTTCATTCATTTAGGCCTAGCGTTCATTCATTTAGGCCTAGCGTTCATTCATTTATACCTAGCGTTCATTCAAATAGGCCTAGCAGTGTTCAGCTATTTGGATTTCGTGCCCGGGGTATGGCGCACCCGAGTCCGCGCATAGGAGCTTTTAGTGCCCCCCGACGTTGGAAATGTATTTGGTTGCAGGCAAAGGTCAGACGGCTATTTCGTTGCCTGGAAGCCGTCGAGGTCAGTCGGCTCATTCTTTGCCTGGAAGCCGTCGTGGAGGTCGCTTGGAAAAACCTTTGCAGCCCAGCTGATCGTGATCCCGGCTTTTAAGGTCGATTCTTGATAGCTCTGCCATTTCGTTGATCGTTTTTGCCGAGGACGCAAGCTGAATTCGACGCTCTTCAACTTACTTGGCAGCCATTGCTTCGCCTCGTGGTGCTTTAACAGTCCGTAAGCGTAAACTTTACAATAATCCAAACTCATCTAGCTCCCCTTAAATTATTTATTTTATTTCAAGTGTTTAAATTAATTAGGTTGTGTTAAATGTTAGTGAATTTTATTTATTTATTAAAAATCAAGTACCATAAATAAAATTTTACAACAAGATCTTGGACAAGAGAGAATTCCTTAATAATTAGTTTATTGGCTATTATTATAAACTATTAAACGGGGTACGTAATTAATTTAGAGATAACGCGACAGATTTTCGGAAATCAGGTCCCGCCGAGAGAATTTTAAAACACGAGGACCATAAGCCTAAATTAAGCCGTGTCTTATCAAACTCTAGTTATTTTACGGATACTGTATGTGGGAATAGTTTTAAAATAAATGGAAGGTTTTCCTAAAATTAGTTAAGGGGTTATTATTATAATCTATTAAACGGGGTGCGTAATTAATTTAGAGATAACGCGACAGATTTTCGGAAATCAGGTCCCGCAGAGAGAATTTTAAAACACGAGGACCGTAAGCCTAAATTGAGCCGTATCCTATTAAACTCTAGTTATTTTACGGATACTGTCTGTGGGAATAGTTTTAAAATAAATGGAAGGTTTCCCTAAAATTAGTTTAGGGGCTATTATTATAATCTATTAAACGGGGTACGTAATTAATTTAGAGATAACGCGACGGATTTTCGGAAATCATGTCCCGCCGAGAGAATTTTAAAACACGAGGACCCTAAGCCTAAATTAAGCCTGTCTTATTAAACTCTAGTTATTTTACGGATACTGTCTGTGGGAATAGTTTTAAAATAAATGGAAGGTTTTCTTAAAATTAGTTTAGGGGCTATTATTAGTTAATTTAGAGCTAAAGCGACAGATTTTCGAAAAATCAAGTCCCGCAGAGATAGTTTTAAGACACGTGGACGTTGGCCCTAAACCTAAGTTCAGCCTTGTCCAATTTCAACTCAAGTTTTTGTTTATGGGTTCTATCTGTGGGAATAGTTTTAAATAAGGGTTTTCCTAAAATTGGCAAAGAAGATATTTTAAATTATTATTCTATTAAAAGGGGCAAGCAATTTAGTTTAAATAAATTTCAGGTTTTCCGAAAATTAATTTAGGGCATATTTTAAATTAATTTCATTATTAAGCTGCGTAATTTAAAATAAATGGCAAGTTTTTCCGAAATTAGTTTAGGGGATGTTTTAAATTATTTTCATTATTAAGTTACATAATTTAATTTTAAATAAAGGGCCGCTTTTCTTAAAGCTATTTTCTATACAATTTTGGGAATTAGCTAGCGAGAGTATTTATTTAATTCGGGGTGGAATTCACCGTAGTCAACTCTTTCTTTAATTTAGGGTGGCAATTAGTTGGTGTAGTTCGTCTCGGTTTATAAATTTGGTAGCCAGTTTTTTAATTAAGGCCACGCTTTTCTTAAATTATTTAAATCTACTTTGTTAGTAGGCAATAGTTTAATATGTGTTATTAATATGTTTTAATTTATAGATGTGGATGACTTTCTTGGATTTTTCTGTCGCTGGTCATTCCGAGACTTATCCTTCCAGATGACATCCTTTGTTCCGATTGACGCAAGACGAAGCTGTTCTGGACTCGCTATCTATCATTCCTGATGACATGCTTCGTTGGATTCACGTTACATGATGTCTTCTGGACTTGCTCTTTCTCTTAGCGCTGACTTAAAGATATGGAGGAAATCATCGAAGCTAGAAGACACAAAATACATCTTTTTTACTTGCAATATTTTCATGTAACCACTTAACTTAATTTTTTTGCTTGCAAATTTTATTTGTAACTACTTATTATTTTTTTTGCGTTCAAACTTTAACTTACAAAACTCTTTAATATTTTTTTGTTCGAAATTTTTGTAAACACTTCGGTTTTTTTGTTTTTTATTCAATAAATTTTGCCTTAAACCTCGTTCTTTCTTTTCTTGATTTTTTTACATACTAGACTTGGTTTCAGTTTTTTTTTCTCTGGACTTAGGGGGATATTTTTGACCCCTTTTTTTAAGCTTTTCCTTAAAAACAAGTAAAAAATACATTAAAAATACAATTTTATTACAAAAAAAAATTTTTTTTTGAAAAATTTATTAAAAAATAAAAAAATTATTAAAAAAACTACCCTAAGTGTTTTTCGACTATTTTTGTTCCTTCCCCAATATCGAAACTTAAATTTTAAACTTAAGCTACCACCCCCAAAGTAAGCCTTGCGAGCCCAATTTAAATTTAAAGTGTCCCTGTTCTACTCGGGCATTATTAAATTTAAACTAAAGCCCGCTGTGGAGCCCCCAAAACAAGGAAACTTCGTCCTTAGCATGGGATTTCCAATGAAAGTCCACTCGATGATTGAATTGCTCCGCTCGATGATTGAATTGCTCCGCTCGATGATTGAATTGCTCCGCTCGATGATTGAATTCCTCCGCTCGATGATTGAATTCCTCCGCTCGATGATTGAATTCCTCCGCTCGATGATTGAATTCCTCCACTCGAGAGAATGTTTCTGCGCAAGAGAAATTCTTATTAATATTTAGAGAAAATGGAACATGCATAACTTCAAATTAAATTACCTTAATATGAAAATCCACTTGAATATTCTTGCATGATGTAACGTAAAATGTTCGGGCAGAAGACAAATTATTATTATTTGACATAAATAGCACACTCCTAACATTAAACTCAATACCTTAGTATGGGGAAGTAAAATAATACCATAAAAACCTAAGCCTTGATTTAAACCCGCTCAAAATCGTGTTTATTTTTAAAGGACAAAGCGTATAAGCAACCTTCTACCTTAAACATAAATCATAAATTTATTTAGATCCTACAAAACTCCCTCAACGAGTTGCCAAACGCTTTTCCCCTAAAAATATTTATAATTAAAATCATAAAGTAGATGCCTTAATACCGCAAAGGGAATCTCACCCTTAAAATCCTCATTACGCGTTCATTATTCTTAAAAGGGAGGGCTAGGACCAGTTTTCACCTATTCCATATTTCAGCATTTTATTCATGTCCTGGCGAAAAAAAATCCCTAAAAAGAGAAGGACACAAGCTCTTTCCTTCTAAGAATAAATATAATAATAAATAATAAACTAAATACCCCAATAATTGCCTACAATGTTACAGGCTGTCGAAATAGTCTTTTTTGCTAATGAGATTCCCTTTAAACGGATAAAATCAAAGTGTAGACCTGAATTGAGAATGGAATTGTCCTGTTAATATTGCTAAAATTACTATTAATAAGATTTAATTACTTCACTGAGAGCCTAAAATATCTAAATTGTTTTCCTAGTGAGATTCAGTTTCAACGGATAAAATCAAAGTGTAGACCCGAAATTGTAATGGGTTCATTGATCTGATTAATATAAGGTGTATTTTGTCAAATAATAATAATTCATTCTAGAATCCAACATAAATTTCTCCTTTGGAAACAGATGATAGCTAAAAAAATAAAACCTGTTCAATTCAAACAATCTAATACAAAATTAAAATTATTATCAAAATAAACTTATAAATTCTTTCCAAGAAGCCATTTGGATACGGCTAACTTGTAACTACACAAATGTTACGGTGAAAACAAATGGGCTTGACACCCACAGGGCCGGAAATGAGGAAACTTTCATATAGAACATCTGTCCCCTCCTTCGACTAGAAAATTTATAGGACCTTGTCCACTAGTGTGTGCAAAAACTCCGCGTATCTCTAGTAGAACCATAGTTTTGAGCCTTCAAAGTTGGGTGTAATTATGGTGGGATGGGGGGGGGCAAATAGGACTATAACATAGTCAAAGGACACCCCCATATCTCTAGTAGAACCAGAGTTATGAGCCTCGATAGTTGGGTGTAATTATGGTGGGATGGGGGGGGGCAAACAGGACTATAACATAGTCAAAGGACACCCCCATATTTCTAGTAGAACTACAGTTATGAGCCTTCATAGTTGGGTGTAATTACGGTGGGATTGGGGGGGGCAAATAGGACTATAACATAGTCAAAGGACACCCCCATATCTCTAATAGAACCAGAGTTATGAGCCTTCAAAGTTGGGTGTAATTATGGTGGGATGGAGGGGGGGCAAATAGGACTATAACATAGTCAAAGGACACCCCCATATCTCTAGTAGAACCAGAGTTATGAACCCACAAAGTTGGGTGTAATTATGGTGGGATGGGGGAGGGCAAATAGGACTATAACATAGTCAAAAGGACACCCCCATATCTCTAGTAGAACCAGAGTTATAAACCACCAAAGTTGGGTGGAATGCTTCCTATCGAGGGGGTATGTTTGGTGGGATGGGCGGGGGGGGGGGCAAAACGGACTATAACATAGTCAAAGGACACCCCCATATTTCTATTAGAACTACAGTTATGAGCCTTCATAGTTGGGTGTAATTACGGTGGGATTGGGGGGGGGGCAAAACGGACTATAACATAGTCAAAGGACACCCCCCCCCCAATATCTCTAGTAGCACCAGAGTTATAAATAAATTAACCTCCAAAGTTGGGTGTAATTATGGTGGGATGGGGGAGGCAAAACGGACTATAACATAATCAAAGGACACCCCCATATCTCTAATAGAACCAGAGTTATGAGCCTTCAAAGTTGGGTGTGATTATGGTGGGATGGGGGGGGCAAATAGGACTATAACATAGCCAAAGGACACCCCCATATCTCTAATAGAACCAGAGTTATGAGCCTTCATAGTTGGGTGTAATTACGGTGGGATTGGGGGGGGCAAATAGGACTATAACATAGTCAAAGGACACCCCCATATCTCTAATAGAACCAGAGTTATGAGCCTTCAAAGTTGGGTGTAATTATGGTGGGATGGGGGGCAAATAGGACTATAACATAGTCAAAGGACACCCCCATATCTCTAGTAGAACCAGAGTTATGAACCCACAAAGTTGGGTGGAATGCTATTCCAATCGAGAATTCCTGTTTGTCGTAACCCTGGGTTTCTAATATGGTTGGATGGGGGGGGGGCAAATAGGACTATAACATATTCAAAGGACAAAAACGACTTAACTCCTTAGACTAGAAAATTTATAGGACATTGTCCACTAGAGTGTGCAAAAATAGTATCGCGTGTTCTTGGTTAAGCTATCAAAACTTTGGGAAAATTCATTGGTCAAATTGGCCAGTGACCCCCTTAGATTTTAAAAATAGTATGGGACATTTTAAAATGTTATTGGACAATGTGTCCCGTGCTTATTTCCGGCCCTAGACACCCATATTTACACCAATAGATTTGTTTATTGAAAACATTTTAGAGAACTACAGTTACTTAAAAAGATCACTTCGGCGTTAATACACAACTGCCGTTAAAGGTTTTCTACTTGCTTCAGTTAAGGGTAGAGATGGCTGATACCAGGCTTAACCCGATACCAATCGATACCAGTACAAACATGAACCGATACCGATCGATACCAATATGGTATCGGTTCATCTCTACAGGCGCGTACTAATTAAGATTATCCCTTATTACTTGTTAGATAAACTGAATTCAGGTACTTTTTATATAAATGAGAACTCGTCACGATTGTAATTCATAGAAATGAGATATTATCACCATCATTACGTTACGAAAAGACCTAAAAATGTCATGTAGCGTCATATAACGCATTTTAAACGAGTATCGGTTTAGTATTGGTATCGAACCAACCGATCCGATACTATCAGGAAACCCTGAGTATCGGTACCGGTTCATCCCTAGTTAAGGGCAATATACAGCCAATAACCAAAGCAACAAAAGTGCATTAGTTATTTAGAACTATGGAGTTCCAAATAACTACCATTATGTTTGGTAACCAATATATAAAATCAACTAAGGCTATGTTTTCTTCAAACAGACAATGGTCGTAATTAACAAACCTATTTGGCATGGTTAACGATAATTTTCCATTTGTAACGCTTAATTTCCATTCGGTTGCGATAAAACTTTGGTATTTAATCTAAATTAGCCCTTAAAATATAAATAAAATATTTACCTGGAAAGATCTCTTATACCACTACTGAAAGAGGCAACAGCTTCCTTGAATCCGTGGTGCCAACGTGGTCCCGTAAGCCTTGGTAATAGTAGCACCAGTGACCAGCCAGTGGTGCGAACCAACGTGGTCGTAAGCCTTGGTCGTAATTAACAAACGTATTTTGGCACGGTTGACCATAAATTTTCCACTTCCAACGCTTAATTTCCGATCGGTTGCGATAAAACTTTGTTATTTAATCAAAATTAACCCTTAAAATATAAATAAAATCAAAATATTTACCAGCAAAAATCGCACAGAAAATCGCAGCATCTCCTTCCCACGGAAATCGCCCCAAAAGAACTCAGAATGAATAGGCTTATTTTGGTGCAAACATGGACCACTAGATGGCGCTGCTGAAGTTAGGCAGACTTCAAAATATAGCGGGAGCGTGCGTTTCAATTTTATTGTTTCTATTTTCTAATATAATTAATAATTTAGTTAATTATAATTTACTGTCTTCTAAACAGCCCAAAACACTTTTCTCCACTTTTAAAAAGTGGTACTGGAGTTTATGGATTCCTGCAGCTGGAAAAACCACCTTATAAACGTGTTTGTCTAATAGGTCGAAACCTGAAATCATAGTAATTAATCTAATTCCTATGAAAGTTATTTCATTTTACAGGGGACCCAGTTTTACGTTGATCTAGATCAAATAAATGTTCTGAAATTAAAAGTGTAACATATTCCAAAATCTATGTTTGTTTTTGGCCTAATTATTCCTGTTCTTAATTAGAAAATTAGTAAAATAAAAAAAGTAATGAAGAAAGAAGATGCAATGCCCAATAAAGAGGGTGTCCTGTAAGAATAATCGGGTTGCAATACACGTCAAAATGCTATCAGAAATTCCACCTAAAATGGTTCAATGGCGAGAGATGTGATTCTTCCCTCCAGTAATGACAATGGTCAATAATACCAGAAGTATATAATACTTCTCTTCGAGAGAAGTGTACCACAAAGCGGGGTAAGTGTAACGTCACTCTTCCCAATATCGGATCATTTAGAGCAAGGTTACTAAACCGTATCACATACACGATAAATAGTTCCCTCATCAGCGTTTAAATATTTGGCAAGACGCGCTTGTGCATTTTTGTCCCATGTCAAGACGAGGTTTGTGGGATGATTGCTGGGGATTTAGTGCCAAACAACTATAGAATTCACCTTACGGTGCTATGCCTATTTGTAGTTTGATGAGCGGGAAAGCAAACTAAACTGAAGAATGACGTTACATAACTAAAGCATTAAGGGGTTACAGAGTGTCATCCTTCTCCTATTATCCCCTTCTGATAATACTAAGGTTAGTTTCGCCGACATGTGCGCTAGCTTCAAACGTTACAGCGAAAGCGTTCCTTGGTTGCTTGAGGTAAAACTAATTAAAAATGGGCTAGACAATCTGGTAAAATCATGTATAATCTAATACTTTCTAAAAGGCATGTTTTGGACAAGGAGGATGGGGTTGGGTTTTTTATCTTGGATACTTGGAAAACGGTTATAAGTACTGAATTTACAATTTTGACATTGGAAATTCAAATATCATTAGACATGTTGATTGATATTTAGTGGCAACTAGTCGCAAAATTGTAATAAGAAATAAAAGTTAACTGTTTTCGATTTTGATACGCTACTTTTTCCTACAGTGAAAAATTCAAAATCAGCTTACTTTTTTGTGTCTTAACGCGTTTCTTATTCCACGGCCTACTTAGTTATCTCCTCCGTCCAGGTGACTGACGGAGGAGATGATCTAAGTTGGCCGTGCTTATTCTCACCAATTTAGAAATTTTATAATGGGACCAGTAACAAAATAATTAATGCAAGGAACGCTGGTCCCAAGGACCAGTTTAATAATTCCAACATGAGGGGTCACTGGTCCCGAGGACCACTAACAAAATCCACCTTATTCCAATCCTGGCCCCTAGTCCCCTTCCCCTATTGCGCGAGCATCTTGCGCCTTGCGTTGTCGATTGCGTGATCGAGTGGGCAATGTTTCGACATAGCCCATTCGATCATGCCCTAAACGACGGAAGTTTGGCAGGCTTTCGGTCGTAGGTTCAGTAATTAACTGCGAAATATATGTTTATTTTACTGTAATTTCGAAGTAATAATGTAGGTTTTGGTGTTTATAAATAATTGATTTTATTCTAAATGTTGAAATTAACCTAAATTCGTATTATAGAGGGCCTTGGTACACCAACGATATGTTTCCGATTATCTGACAAACTAAAGTTAGGCTTAACGAGTTCTGTGTCAGACATTGTTTATCAAAACATAATTAGTTGAAGTAGACAGAAGAAAAGAGACGCGGAAGTGAAATTCGGTTGCGTTTTTCGTAAGTTGCTATTGTTTTCATCGTTAATTACTTAAATTTTAATGATTAAAATTGAAGAATAACGAGTGACTAAGGTTTTTTTGAACAGTTAGGTTTAACTTTTGAAAAGATTTTATTTCCTTCATGGAGCGAGCCAGCAAAGCTCTTAGACGGTAAGATTATTTAATTTAATGTAATTACGCGCGTTTAGTAGTCTAATTAGGGTCAGATAATTAGTCTCCATTGTATAATGAATTATAGGAGTGGTGTTAGATTGAAGTCATTGGGTGGTGGTCACGCTGATCTTAATATCATCTTGTCTGAGCTTAAGGATATTAGAATGGCTGCGAAAAACTTCATGACTTCGCAAAATTCTGGTACATATTTTACCTTTTTTTTTGCACTTGGAAACTATAATTAAGCCCCAAATTGTGTTAATTAGTGTCCCAAGACTTAGTCAAATGGGCTGCTACGGGTGATAATAGAGCTATACAAGATATTATGGGGCAACTTAATGAGTTGAATGCTTTATGGACTGATGTCCAGAAAGATTTTATCGGTAGGCAGAAGTAATTTTTGGTATTTTAAAACAGTTTTATATAATTTAAAGAAAAACAACGCGTATTGTATTTTAGACCATTTAAGGGATTTCAAATATCAGTTTGAAATGATATTAGAAGGTGAAAAACAGGTAGATCAAGCTCGTAATCACTTAACAAGTTGCGAGCTACGTGAAAATAAAACCCGTAAAGAATTAAAGAGGGCTGCTAAAGTAAGATTGACCCAAACCATAGCCCACTTGATCACGCTGGCTGCACGCGCTCTAGAAGCCCCCTCAATCGACCCTAAGAATGAAAATAACATAGGTTCGGTCTAAACTTTCAAACCCGTCTGGTTTTAACATGGGCGTCTATGGGAGGGGACCAGTTTTATTAACGTTTTTGGCCCAAATAGCGCATCCACTGGTTCAAATCTCTCGAATTTTTAATGAGACGTGTATTGAAAGGTTTGATATTATCCTGTAAAATTTAAAGTCTTCAGCTATAATAGTTTTTTTTATAAAAAATAAAAATCATTACATAGTAGAGAAATAAATCCTTCAATTTCTCTACTATGTGATGATTTTTATTTTTTATAAAAAAAACTATTATAGCTGAAGACTTTAAATTTTACAGGATAATATCAAACCTTTCAATACACGTCTCATTAAAAATTCAAGAGATTTGAACCAGTGGATGCACTATTTGGGCCAAAAACGTTGATAAAACTGGTCCCCCTTCCGTAGACGCCCATGTTAGAACCAAACGGGTTTGAAAGTTTAGACCGAACCTATGTGACGCGCCGCATTCGCGAGTTAACATGTAAAAAAAATCGTTTGGACGGGCTTCTAAAGCGCGTGCAGCCAGCGTGCGTGATCAAGTGGGCTATGCCCAAACATAGCTGTTTTGAGGACTTTTTTTTGTAATAATTTTGATATTTTTGGTAGAAATCTACCGTTGATGAGATAAACAACTTAGAAATCAAACTTTCCCAAGCCGAACGTTCAAAAGACTTGGCACAACTTGAAGTTGTTGAAAGACTTCATGAAAATGAAGCTGTTAAATTAATTAGGCTTAAGGAAGGTCTATTAAAACTTTCTGACGCTTATTTAGAAATGGCTTCTAAGTGCGCTATCATTTTTGAGGCTCAGTCGGTAAGTTTGGCTAAAATTAAAAGAAAAATCTTTGGTGTTACCAAGAAGTGATATCTAGTTTATTAGGGAGAAGGTATAAATTCGCCTCCACATTTCCAGCTTTATCTCCAGTCCAAACGTATAGTAGGTCCGGAGTTAATCCCCGCCTCTAAATTACAACCAGCCAGCATCTCATTGGTTCTTGAAAACTCACGTCAGCGCGTCTACGCGAATGACAACGAAAATTACAATCATATTTTCCGACTGAGGAGAGTGTAGCGAAATAGCCCGGCTTCTCCTTTTACGTCCCCCCTTGTATTTTAAAAGGGGGACTGGGACTATGGCGCGCGAATACTTAGGCATCTTATACCTTCTCCCTAATAAACTAGATATCACTTCTTGTTATTACCTTTAATTAAACACCCTTAATTTAATTATAAAGGAAATATCCCATCAATTACCTGATGTCCATGAACGTGATTTACACGAAATTAAATACACTGGTGATATTGCATTGCGTTTTTCTTTTAATTGTTTAGCTTAGTCATTGTTACAAACAATTTTCCACCCATTTTCTTTTTTGACCATATTATTTCTCGCTGTGTAATTGCGGTGAATGAAAAATTAGGTTCGGGGACGGCTAAACAAGCTGTAACAAAAGCCAGAGAAAAAGTCCAAGACTATCAAAAACATCGTTATCATATAGTTCCGACTAGTCTTGAAATTGGTAAGCAATTTTTTGTTGTAACTTTGGCTTTGGGGGATGATATTGCCTTTTATAGGACTGAAACTACTCAGTAGGGTCAACATACTTTAATACTTTTGTTTAGCAGGGTTCATACAAGCCCCCCACCCCGATCGGGTAATCTTCTACCGCCCCCCCGATCGGGTAATCTTCTACCGCCCCCCCCGATCGGGTAATCTTCTACCGCCCCCCCCCGATCGGGTAATCTTCTACCGCCCCCCCCGATCGGGTATTCTTCTACCGCCCCCCCCCCGATCGGGTAATCTTCTACCGCCCCCCCCCGATCGGGTAATCTTCTACCGCCGCCCCCCCCGATCGGGTAGTCTTCTACCGCCCCCTCCCCGATCGCGTAATCTTCTACCGCCCCCCCACCCCGATCGGGTAATCATCTACCGCCCCCCCCACCCCGATCGGGTAATCTTCTACCGCCCCCCCCACCCCGATCGGGTAATCTTCTACCGCCCCCTCCCCGATCGCGTAATCTTCTACCGCCCCCATCCCCCGATCGGGTAATCTTCTACCGACCCCCCCCCCCCACCCCGATCGGGTAATCTTCTACCGCCGCCCCCCCCCGATCGGGTAGTCTTCTACCGCCCCCTCCCCGATCGCGTAATCTTCTACCGCCCCCCCACCCCGATCGGGTAATCATCTACCGCCCCCCCCCACCCCGATCGGGTAATCATCTACCGCCCCCCCCACCCCGATCGGGTAATCTTCTACCGCCCCCTCCCCGATCGCGTAATCTTCTACCGCCCCCATCCCCCGATCGGGTAATCTTCTACCGGCCCCCCCCCCACCCCGATCGGGTAATCTTCTACCGCCCCCCCACCCCGATCGGGTAATCTTCTACCGCCCCCCCCACCCCGATCGGGTAATCTTCTACCGCCCCCCCCTCCCAATCGGGTAATATTCTACCGCCCCCCCCCCGATCGGGTAATATTCTACCGCCCCGCCCCCCCGATCGGGTAATCTTCTACCCCCCAGATCCGGTAATCTTCTACCCCCCGATCGGGTAATCTTCTACCGCCCCCCCCGATCGGGTAATATTCTACCGCCCCCCCCCCGATCGGGTAATCTTCTACCGCCCCCCCCCCCCACCCCGATCGGGTAATCTTCTACCGCCCCCATCCCCCGATCGGGTAATCTTCTACCGCCCCCCCCCTCCCGATCGGGTAATCTTCTACCGCCCCCCCACCCCGATCGGGTAATCTTCTACCGCCCCCATCCCCCGATCGGGTAATCTTCTACCGCCCCCCCCTCCCGATCGGGTAATCTTCTACCGCCCCCCCTCCCGATCGGGTAATCTTCTACCGCCCCCCCTCCCGATCGGGTAATCTTCTACCGCCCCCCCTCCCGATCGGGTAATCTTCTACCGCCCCCCCCGATCGGGTAATCTTCTACCGCCCCACCCCCCCCGATCGGGTAATCTTCTACCGCCCCGCCCCCCCGATCGGGTAATCTTCTACCCCCCCCCGCCCCCCCCGATCGGGTAATCTTCTACCGCCCCCCCCGATCGGGTAATATTCTACCCCCCAGATCCGGTAATCTTCTACCCCCCCGATCGGGTAATCTTCTACCGCCCGCCCCCCGATCGGGTAATCTTCTACCCCCCAGATCCGGTAATCTTCTACCCCCCCCCCGATCGGGTAATCTTCTACCGCCCCGCCCCCCCCCCGATCGGGTAATATTCTACCGCCCCCCCGATCGGGTAATATTCTACCGCCCCCCCCCGATCGGGTAATCTTCTACCGCCCCCCCGATCGGGTAATCTTCTACCGCCCCCCCCCGATCGGGTAATCTTCTACCGCCCCCCCCCGATCGGGTAATCTTCTACCGCCCCCCCCCGATCGGGTAATATTCTACCGCCCCCCCCCCCCGATCGGATAATCTTCTACCGCCCCCCCCCGATCGGGTAATCTTCTACCGCCCCGCCCCCCCGATCGGGTAATCTTCTACCCCCCCCCCCCCGATCGGGTAATCTTCTACCGCCCCGCCCCCCCGATCGGGTAATCTTCTACCCCCCCCCCCCGCCCCCCCCGATCGGGTAATCTTCTACCGCCCCCCCGATCGGGTAATATTCTACCCCCCAGATCCGGTAATCTTCTACCCCCCAGATCCGGTAATCTTCTACCCCCCCGATCGGGTAATCTTCTACCGCCCGCCCCCCGATCGGGTAATCTTCTACCCCCCAGATCCGGTAATCTTCTACCCCCCCCCGATCGGGTAATCTTCTACCGCCCCGCCCCCCCCCCGATCGGGTAATATTCTACCGCCCCCCCCGATCGGGTAATATTCTACCGCCCCCCCCCGATCGGGTAATCTTCTACCGCCCCCCCGATCGGGTAATCTTCTACCGCCCCCCCCGATCGGGTAATCTTCTACCGCCCCCCCGATCGGGTAATCTTCTACCGCCCCCCCCCGATCGGGTAATATTCTACCGCCCCCCGATCGGGTAATATTCTACCGCCCCCCCCGATCGGGTAATATTCTACCGCCCCCCCCCCCGATCGGGTAATCTTCTACCGCCCCCCCCCCCCCCCCGATCGGGTAATCTTCTACCGCCCCACCCCGATCGGGTAATCTTCTACCGCCCCGCCCCCCCCGGATCGGGTAATATTCTACCGCCACGCCCCCCCCCCGGATCGGGTAATCTTCTACCGCCCCCCCGATCGGGTAATCTTCTACTCCCCCCCCCCCCGAATCGGGTAATCTTCTACTCCCCCCCCCGGATCGGGTACCCGCGCATCCCTAAATTAAATTTCCTTTATGCTTTACAAAATACATTGCAAAACTGCAACATAAACTTATATAATACTTTCTAAAACGCTATTGTCTACTATCTTAATGTCTTTTAGATCCTCCTCCACCTTACACACCTGGATTCTACGATCCCTCATCTGGGCGACCATTTGATGGTCCTGTTGATTTTGATAATAGTTGTTACCCCACCCCTTACACGGCCATTGTCCCTACTCGTCAACGGGCGATAGGTCATAGCAGCCCAGTATCTCCTTCCTGCCCACCTTACCCCGTTTCACCGGGAAGTAATAATATTACGCACTGTTTGCCACCCCCTCAACCCATTCCTCACCCTCAACATCGCCAATCAAACTGGGTTTCTTCCCCTCCTCGTGATCGCAGCGCCGATATAAGATGGAATGACGAGGATTACGAAGATGATTTATCCGAGGCGATGGGTGCTGCTAAGATTTAAGTTTTTTTTTTCGCTTTATTGAATTCATTTATATATTACACCCAAAAAACGTACCCTAGAATCTTAGCCAGAGAGAAAAAACAAACAAAATGCCCAATAATAATTTTTGAGACGGGGGGAAAAAAAAGTAGAACTGAAAAATCCTACAGTGGGGGGGGGAAAATCATCCGGCAATTTTTTATGATGATGCGTAGTTTTCAGACTAGGAGAGTTGATACCATTTACATCAGGAGGCCAAGCTACTTGGTGGACAAAGTGCACTGCAGTACCAACTAGCTCGGACTCCTGGTGTAAAAGGTATCAATCCTCCTTGTCTGAAAAATTATTAATTTCAGAGCTTACATCAATTTGTTTTTTTATTTATTTAATTAATAGTATAGGGTTATTTATTTATTTACAACTATATAATCATGCAAACTACTAAAATTAAGAGTAACCAATTTATTTGAGCTTAGGCCTGAGCTTTTTTAAAGGGAAAGGACAATAAACATACCATTATGCCTTAAAAGAACGACCTTTTTCTAAATATAGACGGAAAATTATTAAAAAAACAATATAAATGATCTCTTATTACAATATGATAATTAGTTTGCATTTAATTAGTCTTAAAAACAATCAAGGACTACTGCGCCATCCACCATTGGTTTAGTGGCGTCTGCTAGCCAGAACCATGACCTTATCCTTACCTCTCGTAGTCTGTGAGAAATCAACCAATCCCGTAAGGGTAAGAGGTTCGGTTTAGCAGACGCCATTGGTTTAGTGGCGTCTGCTAACCAGAACCTCTTACCCCTCCAGGATTGGTTGAATTCTCACAGGTTAAGATTGGTAGGGGTAAGAGGTTCGGGCTAGCAGACACCATGCACTAAACCAAGGGAGGGTGGCGCAGTAGTCCTTGATTGTTTTTAAGACTTAATTAAATGTACTAATTATCATATTGTAATAAGAGATCATTTATTTGAATTTTTATATTTAATTCCTTTTATATTTAGAAAAAGGTCGTTCTTTTAAGGTATAATGTTATGTTAGGTGTTCTTTTCCTTTAAATAGTATAGGAATATTAATTTACAACTATATAATCATGCAAACTAGAAAATTGAAGAGTTATGCTAGCGGAAATTAATTATATTTGAAAGATTTACGCCTGAAGTATCGCTATTTTAACTACTTTACTAGTTACTAGTGGGAGAAAAATTTAATTAATCAGAGATGTTAATTTGAAAATTTCTCCACCAACCAATGAAATTACTGCTTTGAGTTAATTAATTTCGGGGAAATATATATTTCTATTTATATTTTGAAGAAGTTTGTTGGTGGAGCCACGAAATATTGAATTATATTTTACAAACAATATCAAAACACTTAAAGGGAGGGTGAAGTAGAAAATCAAGTGATTTTTTTATCGATTCTTTTACTAATTATAAGACCAGTCTGCATAGTCAAACATTCAGGAAATACCAGCTCCGAATGATTTTAAAATTCAAATTAGGTTCAGATTTTAAGGATAATTTGAAATGAGGACTGCCGACCAATCGCGTAACGCCCTGCCTTTTTGTTAACAAAATTCTCGTGGCACGTTCCGTGTAGATTGAAATTTATCACGAGATTTGATAAAATTAGGCGCGCGACGTGATAATCGTGGAGCGTGCCAAGAGAATTTTGTTAATAAAAAGGCAGGGCGTTACGCGATTGGTCGGAGGTCATTCTTTAAAATCATCCTTAAAATCTGAACCTAATTTGAAATAATTTTAAAATCATTCGGAGCTGGTATTTCCTGAATGTTTCACTATTTGCAGACTGGTCTTATATTTAGTAGAAGAATCGATAAAAAATCACTTGATTTTCTACTTCACCCTCCCTTTAACGAATGTAGGATATTTCAATTCTACTTTTTTTTGACCAATGGTTAGTATAAAGGGGGTCAGGACACGCTAAAATTGACAAAGAAATATATAATTTTTGGATTATGAAAATTATAAAATATTAGTATAAAAAAAAATACCAAAAAAGAAAAAAAAAAAAATTATAAAAAGCATATTTTGATAGGGAAAAGTTAAAACAAAAAAAAAAGCTTAAACTTAAAAGAATTTGGGAGTGTTTTTCTGGCCTGCTTAGTACAATCACGTGTGTAAAATTGATTTCCCAAGGCCCCAATACGTTGTGAAGGATCATTATTTCGATTAGTTTTGAAATATTTGATCAAATCCTTAATTATTTACCTACGGAAAGTTTCGTTACTTTTTAAACACAATCAATCAATCCCAGTTGAGTTCTAATTTCAATTCTACATGACAAAAATAGTAGAATGATTGACAATGACAATATTATACCGGTTACCAACAGAAATGGAAGTAATTTTGAAGCAATTCTTACTCAGATCCTTTTATTTACATTACAAATTCTTAATTAATTCTACAATATATATACACACATATATACCCTAATTTAGTTCTACGCTAATGTCCGAATCCTGTATGTAACGTGAAAATTTTGAGATGAAATTGTTTCTTTTTTTTTTCTACACTTATTGTTCTAATGTCACGGCGCTTATTTATATTTATTCTTTATTATTTTAAAATCCGGTTTAAGAAAAAGATTTCAAAAGTGAAACGTAATTAAACTGCCAATTAATGAAATATTACAACTTTTAATTGATTATAGAAGGATAAAAAATATAATTATTTTTGTGCTTCCAAAATATATATATTCGTCTTCCCACCCTTTCCCTAATGATAGTTAATTAATTAAATTGGGCTTTATTATTTAATTATACTTAATTTTTACCTTTAAATATCAATCTACATTGACACTATATCATCATAAGGTCATAAGATATCTTCCATAAGTATAACACTTCCTATAGTCTGATGCCACGAAGTTTTTCGTGACGTTACACATGATACCACGAACTTTTTCGTGAAGTCACACATGATACCACGGACTTTTTCGTGACGTCACACATGATGCCACGAACTTTTTCCTAGCGTCACACATGATACCACGAACTTTTTCGTGACGTCACACATGATTCCACGAACTTTTTCGTGACGTCACACCCTCCTATCTCTTACCTTGGTTTTGGCGTCCATATTGGAAGTCGTCAGCCCTGGCCATACAATTTAGACAATTGACGTCACGTTGCCCTCTAAGTACGACTCTATTCTTCGTAATTCTAGAGAATTAATGAGAGCTAGTTCGTGAATGACGCGAGAATTGACTACACTCGGTTTTGCAGTCCATGTTAGTATTTTGTCTGTAGTAAGCGTTTGACAGCGCCTCACTAGGCGTCGCTTTACGAGAATATATGACGTTACACCATGAATCTATATAACTATGAATATACAGCTGCGTTACGCTGTCTAACCTCTCGATAAGGTTTAGGCGGGGCTTAGCGAAAGGAGACATCATTCACGTGTCTGCTAGTGTTATGAGCGGGAGAAGGGAGGGGGAGTCCGGGGGGGTGTAAATTCGAAACGTCACTTCCTCTTGTCTTGTGATTGGCTATTAGAGCTACGCAAAACGCGTCAAAGCTAGGAAGGTAACACCCAAACCAAATCGACATGATAGAAATGGCATATGATAGAGCTGTGTATTCATAGTTATATAGATTCATGGTTACACTATGTCACTTCGTGACAAGCTCTCAGTAACCAGTGACAAACTTATGGAACATAGCTTATCATTCATTCGCCAATACTATTGGTTCGTGAATTCATTTACCAATGTTAATTGGTTCATTTAGTTAAGTGTCAATGTAGACGAGAAATTATTTATTTAAAAGAAGCTGTAATGAATAACAGTTAAGGTTTACTACATTATAACTTAATTTAATTACCTCGGTCACAATTTCAAATAAGGCCGGCCTCTTTCCGGTGCGTCTTCAAGTAAGTGTTATTCATTCCTGCTTCTTTAAAATAAATAAATTCCTGGGTAACCAACCAACCAATTTTCACCGTTACGTTACTTCTTTATTTTGCAAAACAAACTAAAAAAAAAAAAAAGGTGCAAATTGATAAATAAATTTAAAAACAGGGTGATATCTTAATTAATTTCTTTGCACCATTATGACAAAGAAAAAAAATTATTTTAACAATCGTAACGTAGACCTAAATAATTAAATTAAAAATCTCACAAACTTATTTTGAAAAAAAAAAATAATTAAAAATTTATCATAGGCCTTAAATAAAATCAGAAGTGAGATGAGACCAGAAGTACTGAGCTAACCAAATTCTTCACTCGGCGAAAGTGAATATTCTTGATAACGCAAGAACGGTTGGCCCTCTAGTGTCGGTTTCTGAATTTTCCCTCCAAAACGTGAGACGCTCGCGGTGGTAGACGGCCGAACTAGATTCAAGCACCCGCGTCCGTGTTCCGCGGCTTTAGGTTGAGGGGAAGGGGGTAGGAAATGTTTTTGGAACTCAACCAATTTTTTTCTCTCTAGTTTTAGCGCGAGGGAAGCGGCATAAAATCCTCAAATTTGTTCACTAATGCCAGGATCTATTACCAATGCTAGACTGGCCCTTCACTTCTAGTCTCATCTCACTTCTGATAAAATTAAATTCTAGTTAAAATGAACCTAATAATTGCAAAATAATTAAAAAAATAAGAACAACCTAGAAATTGCTAATGAAACAATAAACGCAACGCGCGCTTAACAATTAAACGAGTATTAATTAACAAAATAAAATAAATTAATTAAATGATGGAAAAAAATTAATTCTATAGAATATATAAAACTATATAAGGAACAACTTTTTTTATAATAAAAAAAAATTAATAAAATAAAATAAAATTAAATGAAATGAATTGACGAATAGACGCATAAATTACTTTTTTCTAATCATAATTTATTATTTTCTGTTCATTTTTTTTGTTTTGTTAGTTTGTCGTCTATATATACAGTATTTACAATTTAAATTCACCAACAGTAACTTTCGTACCAAAAACCTTTTTTTTTTTGCATCATTATATAAAAACCTTATTACACATTTTACAAAAACGCCAGAAAAAAAAAACATATTTGATTGCAATTAATATTCAATTATATAATATATATTTCCTAAATTATAATGCTAAAGTGTCTTTAAAAAGTCTCTTAACAGTTGTGCTCACTGACGCTGTTGCGAGGCTCGAAGTTTGGTACGCTATCTGCAATAAGAGAAAAACCAACCACGTGGAGTCAAGTTCGTTCGTTTGGTAAGATGTTAAAATTAATAATGAGGTTATCTAAAGAAGCACGTGTTAAGGCATCGTTGCCGGGTTAAAATATAGCTCAGATTCAAAATCAAAAGATGATAAGGCAAAAATTTTATAGATAGCAACCACGTGGAATATTTATAAATAGTTTTTTTGACTCTTTTTTTGATCTAGATTAGTGTTGCCAGAAGTGAGATGAGACTAGAAGTACTGAGCTAACCAAATTCTTCACTCGGCGAAAGTGAATATTCTTGATAACACAAGAACGGTTGGCCCTCTAGTAGCGGTTTCAGAATTTTCCCTCCAAAACGTGAGACGCTCGTGGCGGTAGACGACCGAACTAGATTCAAGCACCCGCGTCCGTGTTCCGCGGCTTTAGGTTGAGGGGAAGGGGGTAGGAAATGTTTTTGGAACTCGGATCAATTTTTTTCTCTCTAGTGTAGGCGCGATGGAAGCGGCGAATAAAATCCTCAAATTTGTTCACTAGTGCCAGGATCTACTATCAATGCTAGAGCTCTTTACTTCTAGTCTCATCTCACTTCTGGTGTTGCAGAGAGCAGAAAGCCTTTTAAGTTACGTAAGTATTTTCCTTAGCTGATTAGAAGCCTTTTTTTATTTCAGGGGTTAAGGCATTTTATGATGATAGGATGGGAATGGGGTCATATTTATTTATTTATCAATAATGGATCGTGAAATTGATGTTAGTGAATTGCATTGCGTGGGTTAGTGATAAAAGAAATAAATAAAAATAACCTTTCTTTTTTAAGAGAGAGTTATTGGTGCAGAGAACGAACGAACAAAAACATATCAATATTTATGTGGAATATCCAATGTTTTTTATGGAGCTACCACAATATTTTCTGATTAAATTTTCCATGACGTTGTTGTTCTCTGCTCAAACAACTCTACTGGATATTTTTCATTTATGGGGTCTCTAGGTTTGAGCAAGAAGTGATATCTAGTTTACTAGGGAGAAGGTATAAGTTGCCTAAGTATTCGCGCGCCATAGTCCCAGTCCCCCTTTCAAAATACAAAGGGGGGGGGGCGTAAAAGGAGGCCGGGCTATTTCGCTACACTCTCCTCAGTCGGAAAATATGACTAACTTTCGTCACTCGCGTCGTCGCGCTGACGTAAGTTTCAAGAACCAATGAGATGCTGGTTGTAATTTAGAGGCGGCGGGGATTAACTCCGGACCTACTATACGTTTGGACTGGAGATAAAGCTAGAAATATGGCGAATTTATACCTTCTCCCTAATAAACTAGATATAACTTCTTGGTTTGAGCAATGCTTTTAAGCTGATCTCCGAATGATCTAGAGCTAAAGTTAAAGAAGGGCTTACTTTAAATAAGTAAGGTTGAACATCAGAATAACTTGTATCAAAGATCAGTTCTAGCTCTGACTGGTTAGGCATTTTGGGGACAAAATCCAGCCTATTCATAGCTGCCGCAATAGCTAAAACTTTATCCGCTAAGACATCTCCAACTTGCTCGCGAAATATTTGACGCTCTAGAAAAATTAAAGGTCTATCGTTAAAAATCATCTAACATTTTAGATCTTTTGCTCTTAAAGTCCCGGGAGGGTGAAGTAGAAAATCAAGTGATTTTTTTATCGATTCTTCTACTAATTATAAGACCAGTCTGCATAGTGAAACATTCAGGAAATACCAGCTCCGAATGATTTTAAAATTATTTCAAATTAGGTTCAGATTTTAAGGATAATTTTAAATAAGCCCCTCCGACCAATCGCGTAACGCCTTGCCTTTTCATTAACAAAATTCTCGTGGCACGTTCCATGTTGAATGAAATTTATCACGAGATTTGATAAAATTTGCGCGCGACGTGATAATCATGGCGCGAGACATGGAACGTCCCACGAGAATTTTGTTAATAAAAAGGCAGGGCGTTACGCGATTGGTCCTAAGTCCTTGTTTAAAATTATCCTTAAAATCGGAACCTAATTTGAATTTTAAAATCATTCGGAGCTGGTATTTCCTGAATGTTTCACTATGCAGACTGGTCTTATAATTAGAAGAAGAATCGATAAAAAATCACTTGATTTTCTACTTCACCCTCCCTTTAAGTAGTAAATATTTACCATGCTCATTTGATAATGTAACAATACTGATTTTTAAAGTCCACACCTCCCAAGGTATGCTTTCCGGTGGGAAGGGCCACCTTGCGCGTTTTTTCTGATAGAATTCCAGAGATATCTGATAGTGATAATAAAATTAGTGATACATTTAAATTTCAACCTTTCTTTAATGTAAGAAAGTAGTCTTAAATACCTGGCCAGATTCAGGGCCATCACTACTCCTTAAAATATTGCTAAACGCGCTAATTTCTTTGGAGACTGTTCTATCGAGATCGTAAGAAGAGCAGCGAACATAAGTGAAATCAACAAAATCACATGAAACGTCTTCGTAACCTATAGTACCAGCAGAAAACCTGCCTTCTTGTTCATAATGAAACTAATTAATAGTAAAGGAGAGATTAGAAAAGTTACGTTTTAAGCTCAAAATTTTGGCTTTCATACTTTGCCGAAAGATCTATGAAATAGAAGAGTATGAAATATGGAAGAAACAACCTCCGGAACCTGTCGCCCTTCCACCGACTATAAAATATGAAATAATTACTTAATTTCCCGTCAAAATTACTTAAATTAAATTGCTTTCTGAATTTAATACCAGTTCAAATATTTGTGACCTTGCATTCATAATTCGTTAAATGGTGTGAGATGAATTTGTTCCATCGTAATTTTGACTCATAGATTTCAGTTTTATTAATTCAACCTCATCTAGAGGGAATTTC
Source organism: Phalangium opilio (assembly GCF_054372755.1). Classification (NCBI taxonomy): domain Eukaryota; kingdom Metazoa; phylum Arthropoda; class Arachnida; order Opiliones; family Phalangiidae; genus Phalangium; species Phalangium opilio. The sequence goes on from NW_028324226.1 coordinate 3,687,288, forward strand.
AAATTATTACAACACACTTAAACAATGGACCAGGAAATATATGCATGCATTAAGAGCATTTCAAGAACAAGGTGTAATAATATTTGAGTAATGTGGTCTATAGGCCTAGCCCAAGCTGTGGTTCAGTGACTTTTAATTACAGGTCTTTCATAATCTAATCATAATCATGGGTAGTGAAGTAAGTTATCTAATTAAGATAATGAGGAAGTCAAGAATCAAGACGAACAAGTTATGATATCCATTATTATATAGTAACTTTGAAAGCCTTGAAGCTTTCTTTCCATTACACCCACTTTTGACTAATATTTGCCAATAAAAGAAACTAGAAAATTTCACAAGGTCCAAGCATTATGGGATGCGTTGGCTCTAGCAACGTGAAAGGATTAGGGGGGCAAGACTAAAGTACAGAAAAAATCGAATGTGCCTAAGGTTGCCTAAGGTCGGAAATCACTAAAATCCCAGTCGGGCGAAACGGCGGTAGAGGAAACTTCATCCTAAACGTTATTTTTCACCAAGGGGACCGATGGGGAGTAAAATACATTTAATTATAATTAAAAATGATTAACATTTTACGAATTTAAGCTTTTCTATCATTCAAAACATCTAATTCTTTAAAAAATAACGATTTACTTTGACGGCGTTAGGACCACTTAACTCCGCCCACAATTCTGTACTTTAGTCAGCTTAGGCCCCTTTATGTTTCTTAATTATCCCGGCCTAATTCATTTAATTATTTCAATTAAAACCAATGTTATGAATTAAAAAACACCCCCTTTCACCCACTGTAACTTTACACTTTATTTCCTTAAGTAATCCTTATTAAAACCACCCCAAATCACCCTTAGGCACCCGCTGAGTATGATATACTTTGTCAACCAATAATGAAACCGGATATTTCTGGCGGGTGATTCGAAAAATTCTGTACTTTAGTCTGTCGATCAATTTCGAGTTTATTTCCGAAAGTCGAGCAAATTAAATAAAACAATCGATTTAGAACGACTAATTATCATGGAAAAAGGCTTATTCAACATCTTTTATGATTATTCCATGCTAATTTAAAATTTTCGCCCCCTTAGGCACCCTAAAAAAGGCCATCTTTACACTTTAAACGCTTAAATTTTAATTATCAAGGTCTTCTTACACAATATAGCTTACAAATATAATTATAATTAAACAAATTAATGTGGTAAACCTTCATTTCTACCCTTTGGAAACCTCAAAACAACGAAATCCAAATATTCATCTTTAATTGATACGATAAAGGCTCGAAAGATGCCGGTAGTGCATGCGAGAAAGATATCTTCAACTTAACTCCTCCCACAATTCTGTACTTTAGTCAGCTTAGGCCCCTTTATGTTTCTTAATTAATTCGGGCTAATTCATTTAATTACTTCAATATAAACGAGTGGTATAAATTAAAAAACACCCCTTTTCATCCCCTTCAAATTTCCACTTAATTTTCTCAACTAATTCTTATTAATACGACCCCAAACTACTCTTAGGCACCCGCTGAGTATGATATATTTTGTCAACCAATAATCAAACCGGATATATCTGGCGGGTGATTCGAAAAATTCTGTACTTTAGTCAGTCGATCAATTTCGAGTTTTTTCGCGGAAATCGAGCAAATTAATCAAAACAATCGATTTAGAACGACTAATTATCATGGAAAAAGGCTTATTCAACATCTTTTATAATTATTCCATCCAAATTTAAAATTTTCGCCCCCTTAGGCACCCTAAAAAAGACCATTTTTACAATTTAAACGCTTAAATTTTAATTATGAAAGTCTTCTAACACAATAATAATTACAAATATAATTGTAATTAAACTAATTAATGTGGTAAACCTTCATTTGAACCCTTTGGAAACCTCAAAACAACGAAATCCAAATATGATATATATTCATCTTTAATTGATACCATAAAGGCTCGAAAGATGCCGGTAGTGCATGCGAGAAATATATCTTCAACTTAACTCCGCCCACAATTCTGTACTTTAGTCAGCTTAGGCCACTTTACGTTTCTTAATTATCCCGGCCTAATTCGTTTCATTATTTGAATATAAAGAAGTAGTAATAATTAAACAAAACACCTTCTTTCACCCCCTGTAATTTACCACTTTATTCTCTCAAGTAATCCTGATTAAATCTATCCCAAACCACCCTTAGGCACCCGCTGAGTAGGATATATTTTGTCAACCAATAATGAAACCGGATATTTCTGGCGGGTGATTCGAAAAATTCTGTACTTTAGTCTGTCGAGAAAATTCGAGTTTTTTCGCGGAAATCGAGCAAATTAATTAAAACAAACGATTTAGAAAAACTAATTAACATGGAAAAGGCATATTCAACATCTTTTATAAATATTTAACGCCAATTTAAAATTTTCGCCCCCTTAGGCACCCTAAAAAAGGCCATTATTACAATTTAAACGCTTAAATTTAACACAATATAGATTACAAATATAATTGTAATTAAACTAATTAATGAGGTAAACTTTCATTTCTACCCTTTGGTAACCTCAAAACAACCGAAACCAAATATGAAAAATATTCGACTTTTTTATCGCTTTAAAAAATACAATAAGCTAGTCTTCAAATATCATATCAATCACGATACCAATCTTCATTAAAACTAGTTAATTATTTTCATCCCCTTAATTAATGGCGTTACGAAAAAGGCTCTACACGTGTCGGGAGTGAACTTAACTCCGCCCACAATTCTGTACTTTAGTCAGCTTAGGCCACTTTACGTTTCTTAATTATCCCGGCCTAATTTGTTTCATTATTCCAATATAAACAAGTGGTATAAATTAAAAGAACACCCCTCTTTCACCCCTTGTAACAACTTACTGCAGCACAGGGGATATAATGAGTAAAGGTCAGGAAAACAAAATATAAAAACAAGGGCTTTAAACTATAAAATCAAAAGTAGAAGTTGAGTTGGGGTGAAATCTGAATCATCCACTGTCACTTTTAGCAAATCAATAACCTTTCAAACGGGTATAAAAAAACTAAAGGGGCATTGACAAAAACGAAAAAGGGACTGTGAGACGATATAACGGTTACATCCCTCTTCACTAAGATAAAAAATATATAGGTATAAATAATTTAGCTTAATATCTATATCAAAAGTTGCATTATTTTGATGGATACTTGAAACCGAAACCCAATTAAACTCTTAGGAAGCAATTAGCAACATACAATTTCTGAGAAAATATGAGAAAGACCATCCATAAGGTTGTGCAAGAGCTATAGATTTTACTATTCTAGTGGACTTTAATGCACGAACTTATCTCTTTCCCAATAATGACTGACATGGCAAGTTAATATGTTTGGGCATCGGCGTGTGTCACGCAGTGGTTTTACTTTATCATAGCGAAGAGCGAACTAGTCAATCTATGAACATAAAATAATTGAAAAAGAATGAACTACAAAATTATTTAAAACAAAAACTGTAGCGACAAAATTAAAAATAAACTATATAGCTAGTTGGAAGTAGAAAAATATAAACCAAATAGTTGCATCTGTAAAATAAATAATAAAATCTCTACAATCAGAGTGGTTCTGCGTCGGCTTAAGACGGCGACGGACTTCTTGGGGCCTCCGGCTGGATGTTCTTTGGCCAGGGAATTCTCAGTACGGGACCTCCTCTTATTTATAAACCCTTTTACCAAACCTAACAATAGCATGACGCACATCTTAGTCCTACCTTAATTTCTATTTTTTTAAATATAACACTCCTATGTTAAAACCCTTTGCATGGTTGCCAATACAGTAGTAATACATAAAAGTTAAAGGGACAAAGGGTAAAGATAATTGGTCTATGGCGAAGGTGAGTCGGACTTGAAGAAATGAGAAGAAAGGTGCACGATGTTGGTGACAGTGAGTCGGACCTAAATAAAAGAAGACGACCCAAGGGCTAGTAATAGCAGCCACATCGAGACCTTGATAATTAAAAGTTAAGCGTTTAAATTGTAATAATGGCCTTTTTTAGGGTGCCTAAGGGGGCGAAAATTTTAAATTGGCGTTAAATATTTATAAAAGATGTTGAATATGCCTTTTCCATGTTAATTAGTTTTTCTAAATCGTTTGTTTTAATTAATTTGCTCGATTTCCGCGAAAAAACTCGAATTTTCTCGACAGACTAAAGTACAGAATTTTTCGAATCACCCGCCAGAAATATCCGGTTTCATTATTGGTTGACAAAATATATCCTACTCAGCGGGTGCCTAAGGGTGGTTTGGGATAGATTTAATCAGGATTACTTGAGAGAATAAAGTGGTAAATTACAGGGGGTGAAAGAAGGTGTTTTGTTTAATTATTACTACTTCTTTATATTCAAATAATGAAACGAATTAGGCCGGGATAATTAAGAAACGTAAAGTGGCCTAAGCTGACTAAAGTACAGAATTGTGGGCGGAGTTAAGTTGAAGATATATTTCTCGCATGCACTACCGGCATCTTTCGAGCCTTTATGGTATCAATTAAAGATGAATATATATCATATTTGGATTTCGTTGTTTTGAGGTTTCCAAAGGGTTCAAATGAAGGTTTACCACATTAATTAGTTTAATTACAATTATATTTGTAATTATTATTGTGTTAGAAGACTTTCATAATTAAAATTTAAGCGTTTAAATTGTAAAAATGGTCTTTTTTAGGGTGCCTAAGGGGGCGAAAATTTTAAATTTGGATGGAATAATTATAAAAGATGTTGAATAAGCCTTTTTCCATGATAATTAGTCGTTCTAAATCGATTGTTTTGATTAATTTGCTCGATTTCCGCGAAAAAACTCGAAATTGATCGACTGACTAAAGTACAGAATTTTTCGAATCACCCGCCAGATATATCCGGTTTGATTATTGGTTGACAAAATATATCATACTCAGCGGGTGCCTAAGAGTAGTTTGGGGTCGTATTAATAAGAATTAGTTGAGAAAATTAAGTGGAAATTTGAAGGGGATGAAAAGGGGTGTTTTTTAATTTATACCACTCGTTTATATTGAAGTAATTAAATGAATTAGCCCGAATTAATTAAGAAACATAAAGGGGCCTAAGCTGACTAAAGTACAGAATTGTGGGAGGAGTTAAGTTGAAGATATCTTTCTCGCATGCACTACCGGCATCTTTCGAGCCTTTATCGTATCAATTAAAGATGAATATTTGGATTTCGTTGTTTTGAGGTTTCCAAAGGGTAGAAATGAAGGTTTACCACATTAATTTGTTTAATTATAATTATATTTGTAAGCTATATTGTGTAAGAAGACCTTGATAATTAAAATTTAAGCGTTTAAAGTGTAAAGATGGCCTTTTTTAGGGTGCCTAAGGGGGCGAAAATTTTAAATTAGCATGGAATAATCATAAAAGATGTTGAATAAGCCTTTTTCCATGATAATTAGTCGTTCTAAATCGATTGTTTTATTTAATTTGCTCGACTTTCGGAAATAAACTCGAAATTGATCGACAGACTAAAGTACAGAATTTTTCGAATCACCCGCCAGAAATATCCGGTTTCATTATTGGTTGACAAAGTATATCATACTCAGCGGGTGCCTAAGGGTGATTTGGGGTGGTTTTAATAAGGATTACTTAAGGAAATAAAGTGTAAAGTTACAGTGGGTGAAAGGGGGTGTTTTTTAATTCATAACATTGGTTTTAATTGAAATAATTAAATGAATTAGGCCGGGATAATTAAGAAACATAAAGGGGCCTAAGCTGACTAAAGTACAGAATTGTGGGCGGAGTTAAGTGGTCCTAACGCCGTCAAAGTAAATCGTTATTTTTTAAAGAATTAGATGTTTTGAATGATAGAAAAGCTTAAATTCGTAAAATGTTAATCATTTTTAATTATAATTAAATGTATTTTACTCCCCATCGGTCCCCTTGGTGAAAAATAACGTTTAGGATGAAGTTTCCTCTACCGCCGTTTCGCCCGACTGGGATTTTAGTGATTTCCGACCTTAGGCAACCTTAGGCACATTCGATTTTTTCTGTACTTTAGTCTTGCCCGGATTAGGGCCTTAATTTATAAAACAAATGGGTTCAAAGCATATGTTTAAAAAATGAAAAATCCATTCCGATTTTCCCCTTTTTACCCTTAAAAAAATAAACATTGGAATACTCACTGTCTATTATCCTATAAATAAAGCGATGGTGGTTTGTTTTTTATGAGTTTTTTCAGCAGCGCGAGTTCTCTAATCTATATTTTCTCGTATCACGGGTCCGAAGGATTACGAAAAATGCGCTTTGTTCTTTCTTATTTTCTGAAAATGTGGATTGTGGAAAAAAAGCCTCGCGAGGTTCGCAGCTTCACTGTAATTTTTTCGAAATCTCCTCAAATCATTGGCTGTCGCCTTCAGCGTTAAAAAACCTTAGCACGCGCGTATCACGACCGCGAACGACTGTGTAGCACGTCAAGGACCCGAATAGATCTAATTATTTTAGGCTTAGCATTAGCGTGATGAGGGTTAGATAAAAAATAGACCTGCCAGATGGCGTTAGCGTCTCGGACCCCTGGCGTATTCATTGGGAAACACGAGTAAAATATCGTTTTTGCGGGAAAGTTTGAAGGATGTACGTCACGCCACTCACGCGCGCGACGCGAATCGGTAATTTTTCTGAAGAAGTTCCATTGTTTCTAGGGCCTAGCTCGTGTGATTAGAATAGTTGAACATTTTGGAAGCTTGGATTTTTCCTGGGATGCAAAATAACTGTAAGTACTATTTTATTTGTTTAAATTAGTTCGTGGTTTCTATACATAGTTTACAGGCGTGGAGGATTCCTACCATTAACACAAGGAGACCAAGCGAGTGTAAAATCGTCTGCTATTTTACAATCTATGTTGCCTGGTCTCCTTGTGCAAATGGTATGAATCCTCCACGCCTGTAAACTATGTATTAAAGAAGAAAGTTGGAAAAGTAAGCCTCTGGTTTAACCGCCAATGACCTTTGACATGCATAAACGTTGCGCGTGGAAAAGGCGATATAGAGGATTGTACTATTAAGTTGGGGAACTGCCTATTCCTATATCGTTGAATGTTTTTCGAAGCTCTATAAAATATTAGACAAAATGGAAAGACCAGTAGATAACGTGCAACTAGTGAGGCACAGTCAAAGTTAAGAAATGGGGGAAGAAATTTCTCTAGCCCCATTAGTGCGCACTATATATCGATGTTTAATTTCTATAATCGATAATAATCTTCATAAATACACGAAACGACACTTGATATATTGTATTAAATTTAAGCCTAACATTTCCCTATATACTCGTACCGTTTGATCACCCTCATTTTACCGACATAGTTTTTTTTAAAGAAAATTAAAACAACCTGTACGGCAAAGAAACAAAGCAAAATAAAAAAATCCTCGTCACTAATTAATGTCAGGAAAGAGTTTTTTTAAAGAAAGAGTAATTCCTATCGCATGAGAATATAGTTTGTTTCCCCGCCATTGCGCAGCGCGCTGACAGAAGCGACCTTTAAAAAAATGGAACATGAGTGTCGCCGCTTTTTCCTTATAAAGAAATTGTCTTTAGTTACTTTACACTGTTATTTAAGGTAGGTCAGACAACCGTAAGCGACATCCTGAAGCCCTTGTCAATGCCAGGATCTGAGACCTTAATTATACTGAGATCACCCTAAGAAGAAAAATAAAATAAAATAAAATAGGGTTTAATTATTATTCGCTTTAGATAAACTCACTCAATGAACTTTTTTTTTATCAACACCGCCTAAATTTTATTGTTCATTATAATGAGAATTTAAATAGGACCACGGGATATTTATTGACAATTAACATTATTTAATAATTGAACTAATTTTTAATTAATACCAAGAACGCATAATTAACTCCGAATTATCAAAAGTGAAGGTTTTTAAGTGTGACACCGTCCTCAAGATGGAGGTTTCGTTAAATATTCTTTAGTTTTGCTGACTCCCAAAATTTTAAAGACGGTTTAACCTCATAAGTCATGTGATTTTTAGGGTCAACCGCTCCTATGGCTCTACATATTTTTGGCTTTATTTAGAGGGTGCGGGAAAGTGTTGCCAGTTAATTGGACAATTTTTTTTGTTCTGTAACTTCCGTTATATTGTGATTGGACATTTCTTGGGAGGAGGGGGTACTTTCTCTTAATATTATTGGTCTAAATTTTCGTCCGCTGGTGGAGTTAGACCTTGGTTAGGACAATACATAGTTTTCAGGCTAGGGTGATCCATACCATTTACACAATGAGACCAGTTTACTTGGAGGACATAATAGTCTACTATCATTAACTTTTTCGTGACGTCACGCCCTCCTATCTCTTACCTCGGTTTTGGCGTCCATATTGGAAGTCGTCAGCTCTGGCCATACAGTTTAGACTACCAATATGGACGTCACGTCGTCTCTTCTCAGTACCGCTCTATAGTCTGAACTTTTGTCCTCCAAGTAGATTAGACCAGGGTGGGAAATAAGGATTTTTTTAAACTGGACATTAGGCCAGCAACCCCCCTGACCTGTAATAAATAAACTGGCCCATGACCAATGACCAGGGCATGTAGTCTGCTAAACTAAAGAAGGGGATAGTTAAAATATTTGAGTTACTGTCTGGACTCTGGTTACCCTTGAACTTCCTTAGTGGTCCCGTGGACCACTGACCCCCATCCGATTTAATTTTTAAACTGGTCCAGGCAATTTTTAAACTCGTCATTTGCCCTGTGTCATCGCCTTATTTCCCACACTAGCCTGGACTCCTTGTGTAAATGGTATGAATCCTTCTAGCCTGAAAACTGTATTATAGCCACACCCCTTCATCGGTAGTTTCTAAACAAACTAAATACCGCGAGTCGCCTTTGAAGACAGTTTCTATTCCTTACTTTTATGCACCATGTTCGAGGTATCTCCAATTTGTTATTGACCAGACCTCCAGTACAAATCTGTCAATTTTTAGAAGTCACGTTTTAAACGCTAGACCAAGCGTCTGCATAAGTCAGGAGAAAATAATTTAAACTGGATATTTCTTGACCCAGTTTTCGATCTCCCTTCGAAAGACCAGTTTTTTTGGGGAGTTGGAATAATAACAATAATAACTTTGCATACAGGCTCGTAAAAGGGTGAAATTTCGCATTCTCTTTTCATAAAAAACAAAGTTGTGACGTCATGATCAAAATAAAAACCCGCCAGTTCGAAAGAAAAGTGAATTAAGAAAGGAATCTCTTTTCATTTTCTTCTTATTCATTTTGAAAGTCGGATAAACTTTTAAAAATACATCATGTTCTTCAGAAAACATTTGTTAACCCTCCCTTGTTTGATCGGCCTACTTGCACCGTATCATATTTCATTAAAAACAAAATGTATTTCGAAATTATAATATGCTTAGGAGTCCTCAAGGAGACAGGTTTTAGTTTGCGCCAGGAATGCATACAGCTAAGTGGAATCATTGTGTACATATGAATGTTCTCAACGTATCTAGGACTGCGTATTTTGTGGGAAGAGCTAGACTAATCGTTAGGAATAACCAGGGATAGATTTAATTTTAGAATTAGGAATGGAGAACGGTTAGTATTTACTTCGGTCCGACTCTTAGAGCCCCTCACTCCAACACGTAACGAATAGTTTAAATTATCTAATTGGCTCACTTAAACTACGTTTTGATGACGTTGCTGACGGGGACGGCGAAAAATACGTAATTCCTTTTTTACCTCTGTCGCTATGACCCACCTCTTCTTTCATACCCCCTCCGTCCATTGGATGGCCTTCCGGGACTTTGGCGTGCGCCCACATTACTCTGTTCTCCATTCCTACTTCTAAAATTAAGTCTATCCCTTGTATAACTAATTTTACCTTGCGGTGCGTTGCACCTTGCGCATGCATTGAATTCACATTGCTACCAACCAATCAAAATACAGTTAGAAAGACTTCAGAATTATGAGGCGTGATGGATATAAAGTTCTCAAGCTAGGCCCATAAAACCTGCCTATAGAAATTAACATGGGAGATATGGGGACTCAATGATTCCTAGTAGCTATATGTATATTCCTGTTTGCGCTATTATTTTTGCTAGACAAAATTTTTGCATAAATTGTTTAATGTTTAAAATACAGTCATGTTCGTACCAAAAACCATGGATCTTATAAACACTATATCGTAAGGGAAATAAAGCTGCTTCCGTGGCTTGAGCGTGGAGAGATTAAGATGTTCGTATATCAAGTTTTTAAGTTTATGGACTCGTAATATTTAGAACCCCTGCTCAACTTAATCTGCCATGACCCTGTTCCAGTTTTGACCGATGGGCATTATTCTCTTGCAAAAAAGCACCCTATCAGGCGGTGGCGTTTTATTAGGGTGATGAGGTGACATATTTTTGAGCAAAGAACTAACATTCCTTAGATCATTTTCAAAAGGGGGGCAGTGTCGTCTGCTTGAATATGGTTAGGACGAAACATCCGGTGTGTGGGTCCAAACTCCAAAGACGTTAGATAGAGGTTCGACCTTACTAGTCCATCAAATACCCTTATTCTTTAAGCCATGTCAATCGTCTTTGTTGTTCACATACCCATCAGTGTTGCGTCGTAAGGAAACCAGATGGTCAAACACTAGACTTTATTTTACCCCCAAACCTTTGAAAAGGGTCTATCGGATTCAATAACAAACTTATCCTAGAAGTGATATCTAGTTTATTATTTGGGAGAAAATATAAATTGTCCACATTTCTAGCTTTATCTCCAGTCCAAACGTAGGTCCGGAGTTAATCCTCGCCTCTAAATTACAACCTTGAACCAGCATCTCATTGGTTCTTGAAAACGCACGTCAGCGCGACGCGAATGACGAAAATTACGTATTTCCGACTGCGGAGAGGCGAAATAGCCCGGCCTCCTTTTACGTCCCCCCTTGCATTTTGAAAGGGGGACTGGGACTATTTGCGCGCATCTTATACCTTCTCCCTAGTAAACTAGATATCGCTTCTTGCTTATCGTAACATTCTTATAAAATTTCACCCAAATGTTTTGACGCAGCAATGCGAACTAAACTTTGGATAATCCCCAGACTGCCTTAGGGGGGTCGTCAAAGATTGTCACCACCAGAAATCCGTTTCAGTTATTTTCCTCTCCATTTACTAATGAAGGCGACAGCTTAGTTAGTTTTAATTATATTCCGCATATTTCTGTAAATACCGGTATATCTAACTATTAAAAGAAAAATTCTTAACATAATCAAGGTCGCATTCAAATACAACTAAACGTATAGCGTATACACCACCTGACTTTGTAATATCATATCCAACTAGAACTGTTACATTCCAGAAATGACAGTTATTATCCTTATGGCATTCTTTTTGAATAATATTAATTGGAAGTTGATTAGTACGAAGTTACCTTACCGTAGGTATGGTTTGTAGTTTCTTGTTCTTGAAAGAGACATCACCTATTTCGAAATATAAATAAACATAATAGTAAATCAATTTCTAATGGTTACGTATTCTCAGAAGGGGATAATAGAAGAAGTATGACACTCTGTATCCACTTAAGACTTTAGTTTATGTAACATGAATCTACCCAGGCTAACCCTTTTTGTTTGCTCTCCCGCTCATCAAACTTCAGATGGGCATCGCACCGTGCTAGGGTGAATTCTATAATTGTTTGGTATTTACTAAATCCTCACCAATCAATGCACAAACCTTGATTGTCTTGACGTGGGACTAAAATCCACAAGCGCATGCGCCTTGGCAAATAGTTAAGCGTTAATAGAGTAATGATGAGGGAACTATTTATCGCGTATGTGATTCGGTTTAGTAACCTTCCTCCAAATGTTGGAAATGATGTTGGGAAGAATCATGTTACAATTACCCCGCTTTGTGATTATACACTGCTCTCGAAGAGAAGTATTATATACTTATGGTACGACTTAAGGGAAGAGCAACTTAAATTATCTACTTCTGACTACACAAATACCATATTCCATAATTTAAATATGGCCTTGTACCGCTACTGCCGATTTTTTTACCTTATATTTTATGTTAGGTGAAAGGGTTAAATGGCAGTTAGTTTACTCGTGACCTCTATATCTTGTTAAAAATGGAATAAATTTGACTACTTCCTTTGTAGATAATACGGCATGCATTTCATCTTGTCGGGGAATTTAAAAGATTTCAACGTGTTTTTTTATTTATTACTTGTACTTTATCAAGTTGAGAAATGTGAAAGCTACTTGGAGAAAACAGTTTCCGTGTCTTGCAAAATGTCGTGGTTTAGACTGGTATTTTTTTTTTTTTTTGGGTTTGAATATCATGAGATTATAGTGTAGAGAAAGTTTTAAATTCGTGCTGGTTATACCATGGACTCTATTTCTCAATAAGGCAAGAAAAGCTGCGATTTTTTCCAACAAGTGAAATATGTCTCATTTAATCTTGAAGGATAGAGGTGAGATGGAGTAGAAGTTTTTGTTGGCCATGTGCGGTATTGAGTCTCCCAGAGTACCTTGCGCACGATCCTGCCTTTGGTAGGGATTGTTAAGTGCTGCCGCCTAGCGCCATTTGAAAACATAAACTAGTCCTCATATTTTCAAGACACAGGGGCATCGTACCTTAAGAGTTAAGACCTTACCAAAACGCCCATCGAGGATGCTGGGAGGCCAGGGAGGACTTTGTTGCCGTTCCGTAGGTACAGAGGTTACTCCTCCCTCGCTTTGGTATGCATATTTTTAAAATTCGGATAGATACTATTTACACGAGGAGGCACAGGCTCCTTGGTGGACTAAGTGCAATACCAAGTAGCCTGGCCCTCCTGCAGTGTAAATGGTATCAATCCTCCTAGCCTGAAAACTAAATACTAGAGATGGGCCGATACCGATGCCATATCGGTATCGGTACCGATATTTGGCTTTAACCGATATATCGGTATCGGTTATAAATGAACCGATATTTCTACCCGATATCTTTTAAAGAAATTAAATACTTATGTTAAGATTAGATGGCCTAAACTCTGAGAAAGCACAGTTTTTCATCTATTTTTGGATAACGTTACTAATGTTCAAAATGGGTTTGTCGTATGATAAGCCAGTTTTATAGTTTCAAGTACCGAAATTGGATCGAGAATCATCTATAGAGATGGGCCGATACCGATACCATATCGGTATCGGTTTGATATCGGTTTAATCGAAGGATCGGGTAAAATATCGGTATCGGTACGTATCGATTTCCGAAGTATCGGATCATATCGGTATCGGTTTAAACTGGTATCGGCCCATCTCTACTAAATACTAGAAAAAATACAGAACATCATTTACGTCATCGTCGCAAGTCTAGATTTGAAGGGAATGAAACACCCAAGACTTTCTTTATGGAGGACCCCCGCAAGAACCATAAAATAACGCCATAAAGGGGCTATTTTTATGGACAACCCCAGCAAAAAATTAGAAACTAAACGGTACGAAGCCAAAGATGGTCTGAAGGTACTTTGCTTTGAAACCAAACAGTGCTATGACCTTGAGATCTCAACTTACCCTTGCTCACTTCATGGTTTTTAGTGACAAATCGCCAAATTTACCTATATTCGTTGAAGAGTTTATAAGATCCGGGGTAACTCAACCTGGAATACCAGTAAAACCGTTCAAATATCTCCAAAATTTAAAAAACTAATTTTAACTTTGTAGCAAATTTTTCAATCGCTTATCGTCACCAAAATGGGCGAAAAAGTGTCGTTTTTAATAGCGAATATGATTGATCAAACCTCATTAGAAATTATCCACGGTTTAAACCAAAATAAAATATTTTCTAAGTTATTATCCTCTGCTCTGAGGCACTGAAAATTTAAAACTTAAATTGTACTGTTCGTACTGTACCTCCTACTATAGCATCGATAAATTTATGGCATTACCAATTTTGCATCGGTATCACCATAAATTTATAAAATATGTTCCATAAGTATGACATTACCCATACTTCGTAATGCTAGAGACTTATCGAGAGCTAGTTCAAGAACGACAAGCGAGAATTGACTACACTCGGTTTTTGCAGTCCATTTTCATATTTAATCCGTACTAAACCTTTGACAGCACCTCACCAGGCGTCGCTTTACGAGAATCTATGACGTTTCACCTACGTCACTTCATCAAAAGCTCTCAGTAACCAGTGACAAACTTATGGAAGATATCTTATGAACTTATGATACCACAAAAAATGCGCGAAATGCGTATGAACACAGACCTCCGAGCAAAGCCTCCAGCTTCGATAATAACTCTTAGATATTAAACTTATTATTTTGTTTTTGAATTAAACCCGCCTTTTTGGTACCAATTAGAGAGGCCAGGGCTGTCCTGCTCCCAAAAAGAATTTAAATTTTACGCGCTTGAACCCAAAGGGGTCAATAATTTTAAAATGAAACTAAGTTAGTAAAAATTTGAAAAAAAAAACTGAACAATCTTGATAATATTTTACGTTCACTTTCGATTTTTTGATTGACTGCATACCCTTTTTATATCGATTTTAAAATCGGATAAGAGAAAGTAATTTTCGCAGAAGCAAAATGCCATAAAATGTGTTTAATATCTTGTAATGAGTGGTTTGTTTAGCTCGCACGCGTACCAAGTTGAAAGTGGAGCTTTGTATATAAAAATTTTACGATTTCAAGTTTCCCAAGTTTTTCAACTTTTCAGTCCAGGAATGAAAACAAAATATCATGGAGGAATATCGGGAGAGACAATGTTATAGAGTGGTACTGAGAGGGGAGGTGCTACGGGGACGTGACGTCAATCTTTATAGTCTAAATTGTCTTCCAATATGGTCGCCAAAAACCGAGGTAATAGAATGGGGGTGTGACGTCACTAGAAATTTCGTAGTAGCAGACTATAGGAATGCAAACTGATGGTTAATATCGTGGACTGAATTTTTTTTAGGCTTGAGAGATTCCATGCAGAGATTGGTACCGTTTTACAGAGAACAATTACAATCATCAGGGATAGATTTAATTTTAGAAGTAGGAATGGAGAACGGTTAGTATTTACTTCAGTCAGACTCATAGCCCAGTATAGAGCCCGCCTCCCTCCAACACGTAAGGAGAAGTTTAAATTATCATATTGGCTCACTTAAACTACATTTTGATGACGTTGCTGACGGGGACGGCGAAAAATACGTAATTCCTTTTTACCTCTGTCGCTATGACCCGCCTCTTCTTTCATACCCCTCCGTCCCATGGAAGGGGGTCCGGGACTTTGAAGCGCGCCCAGATTACTCTGTTCTCCATTCCTACTTCTAAAATTAAATCTATCCCTGATCTGTCTAACCCTCAAAACGATTCCCCCTTAGTAACATAACCAATCTCTTTGGTATGTGCACTGAACGCCTCTGTGTGACGTCAACAAAAAACAGGAAACCTTTGTAAAAACCGGTTGTGAGTTGCTTAGACAATTTTACAAATCGATTCCTCTCCTTTCCATTCCTCCATGCAAAAAGCTTTTTCTTAGCCCTTTTTAATGAGGTTGTGATACCGTTCCTTAGTGATACCAAAAGTGGTTTTTTTTCGGGGGTATGCCCTTTTCCCTTAAGTAAAAATTCTTATTCGATTCAATCCAGTTAATGAACAAGTTCTTTTATACAGAGTAGTTCGAATTATTTTCTCCCCAACTTCCACTTAATTACCTTTCATAAAACGGATAAACTCTATAGCATTTCAATCTTTCAATCTCTTAGTTTAATCTCATTTAGGGGCGAGAATTTCTAGAGAAAATCTGGTAGTAGCCTGCGTGGCCACTCTAGGAAATACGGGCCTGACGTTGACAAGTTCGTTAAGAGAGGATTCTAATTAAATAACGTCTTGAGGATATTGTTAATATAGCCGTTCAGCTCTACCCTTTAATTAATATAAACATTTCCTTATTCAACAGATACTTTTAATTGGTTTTTATTGTTTTTTTCGATTTTGTTCTTTGTCACTCCTTGTCTTTTTGAAAACAGGCTTCTTTTTAATTTGATTTCAATATAATTGGAGAAAATGTTTTATATTAGTGAACTTTATAACCTCTCTTCGAATCGTTAGTGGAAATTAAAGTTCACCATTTTGAAAAATTACTAAGTTTTCAAGGGAAATGTTAAAGGTGCGCTCAAGAACTATATTTTTAGGTAGTAGTGTTACTATTTTCTGGAGTAGTGATTGGGCAATGTCACGTGACTGTAAGCGCGGAACGAGTACGGCGGATGGGTTCAACGGGAATATCGATGCCCATTCCAAATGCACTGATTATGCTATTCGAAATTTACGCATGCGTAGTAGAGCAATATTTGAAAGAAGATAAGCTTGGTTTAGGCTCCGCCCCTACATAACGCTTTGTACATCCCTTAATTAACTACTGAATAATTAACCAACAAATGGGACCGGTGTTGTTTGGGTAATGGTAGCCATTTTGAAAGATGGTGGCGTAATCAAACCGTAAAACCAGTTCACTGAATATTGTGAAGAGTATACTTAATGTTGTTTGTTAAAGCGCTCTGAGGAAGGCTTTCACATTCTGGTCACCATTTTTCAAGATGGCTCCTGATTTGTTAAGTCGTCGTTTTAGTGTGTACCCACTACTTGGAGTAACGTCGTGGAAAAACTAGTTTCAGATTCCTAGATAAAGCGGTTTAGACAATGTGTTCATGATAATTCAGTCAGAACGTTTATAAAAATATATTATACAGTATGAAAACATGGTTCAAAAAACACTTCAAATGTTAAAAATGCACAAAAATCTTACACTCGGTCTTATATAAATTAAACTTTTGTTAAATTCACGAAATGGCTATAGAAACCCTTTGAATTTTGCAATATAATGACGTCATAAAATTCATCCGATCAAATGATAATGAAATATTGCAACAAAAATAGAGAAAAGAAAATACCTAATCTGAAATTCAAAATTAATCGACAACAACCATTTTTATCTTGATTTTATTTTTAAGTCGATAAATTGTTCCTCTCTCTCTCTCTCATTTTCAATTTTCGCACGTATTTCTTCAAAATTTCCGAATTATTTCGAAACTAAACTTATTATAATGAAAGGAGAGATATATTGACTTTCCCTTCCGCAATTAGGAAATATACCAGTAATGTGCGAGTTAAGAAAAAACTTATGCATATAACACACGGCGCCAAACATTACCAAATCGAAAATGAAACTAGTTTTTGGTATAATAGCGTCTATGGCTGATTATAAATTCTATAAAACCGATTGAAAATCAATTTCTGATTCTTTTCTGGAGGCCAACAAGTATTCTTATGATTCGATGGGATCTTAGATCAGCTAGGGTGAGGGTGGTGTCACTCAGTGTGGAAATTGCAGCTTTGTAAGGTGTATGTACATTATAATGTTTTTTTGTGTCACCGTGTTAAGTTATGAGAAAATGTGGCTCAAATACTGCATGATGACGTATGGTTTGGACGGTTTTTGTCAAGTTTTATAGAGAACTAGCTAAGCTACCCGGCGTTACCCGGGTCACCGGGTGTTTTAAGGAGCTGATAACCAACCGGGAAGTGTTTTATGTCTATGTAGACACTTAGAACATTTAAATGCAATGAAGTAATGCGTAAATAGGGGTTAATTATAAAGCTAAAATGTTAGGGGTAGTATCGTGTTTCTAACATGCTAGGGGGTCCCCGAACCCACAGTTGAGGAAACTCAACTATTGGAAAACTTTAAACATGCTTTACGTTACATCAGAAGGAGATAAAGAAGGATGACACTCTGTATCTTCTTAATACTTTAGTTATGTAACTTGATTCTTTAAAGGCTCATGCACCTTTTTGTTTGCTCTCCCGCTCATCAAACTAAGTTCAGATGGGCATCGCACCGTGCTAGGGTGAATTTCATAGCTGTTTGGTACTAAATCCTCCGTAATCAACCTACAAACCTTGATTGTCTTGACGTGGGACAAAAATGAACTAGGCATCTTGGCAAATAGTTAAGCACTAATAGAGCAATGATGTGGGAACTGTTTATCGCGTATGTGATTCGGTTTAGTAACCTCGCTATAATAAATGTAAAATGTTGGGAAGAATCGTGTTACAATTACCTAGCTTTGTGGTACACTTCTCTCGAAAAGAAGTATTATAAACTTCTGAAAATACGTAGCATTTTTACATATCCATGGTGCCGGTTGTCTTAGCTTTTCTCACGGTAGATTACAAAAAACCATACGCGTTCTAAACAAACAAGTTTTTGACTATTGACATTAAAAAGAGAGGTTGTTTGAACATCTTGTTAATATTTAGAAATCGACAATTTAATTTTTTTTTGTTTCCTGGGTTCATGAACTCAATGTTTTTAAATACATTTATACGACGATCGAGTTCGTGGTTATCGAGTGACCCTATGGGCGGTAGCGTGTTCAAAATTTAATCTTTAAACAATCTACGGAGTCTTATCTACTTAACTAAGCTATAAATTAAAGTATTGGGAATTTGAGATCGAGGATATCAATCGTATTTTTAATGAAGAACCTTTTACGAAGGGGATGAATAACGAGGGGGAAAGCCTAGCCTGTCTTTGAAGGTTTTCCAATTTTCATACACGGTGGTCCATCAGCGGAATCTTTATTCCTATATTCTACCATAAGTTTATAAGATATGTTCCACATAAGTTTGTCACTGGTTACAAACTGGAGCTTGTCATGAAGTGAGTGAGTGAGGTAGATCATAGATTCGAGGTAAAGCGACGCCTGGTGAGGCGCTGTCAAAGGCTTAGTACAGTCTAAACATGAACGAAGCAATACTGAAGGAGCGATGGCAGAGGGAGGAAGTTGAAAAATACTTGTTAATTCGCCTTCAAGCGGCAAAAAGTAGCAAACCGGATAGTTGGGAATCGACGTTCTAAAGAGGGAAACAGTTAACGTCTTATTTCGTCTAGATGGCGCTAGCTTTTTCCGGGATTTGACTCGGTATTTTCATCCCCCCTCTATTTTGAGGCTGAAAAGGGGGAAGTAAGGTTAACATTGGTTGTTTTTAGTCGCTTAGTATGGGGCTCTATGGGCTGCCATCGGTCCTACACAATTGCTTCGACCATAGTCTAAATAGGAAGATGGAGTCGCTGAAATGCGTATTCGAGCCCAAACAGACTTCATTGCAATCCCCGATCGGACAGAAGCCCAGCGCCAACGTAATAGGGACCTGGTTTCTGAACTTCGTCGTCGAAGAGACCAAGGAGAGTCTAATATTGGCATTCGGAAAGGCCAAATTGTTCAGTTGCCGCCATCTACTCAACGCCGTACCGGACTTGTTCCTGGCTCGAGTCATCCAGCGTGTGATGTATCGAAATCACCTACTTTAATACCTGTTCTGCCAATACAATCTTCTCAACGCGTTACTCCTCAGGATTGCGCTTTACCAGCAAGCATGCCTACACCGCTCTACGTTCCGCCGCTAGTTCATCCAATCCGTCCGTTCCTTGCTCCCTTCGGCCACGTATCACACTTTCAACAAAAAAACTAGCCGTTCTTGAGGCTCCAATACCTGTTTCTACACAGTCAACTGAGTTTTCTAAGTCAGTCTCTTCTCCACCTGTCGACCACTCTACTGCCTTGCTTCCGAATAACATTAACTCAATCAATACCACAAACACTCTCCGGGCATCTTCTATCGTCCTTTATACAAATATTAGAAGTGTACGTGGGCAATATGCGTTCGCTGAATTGTCCTCTCTGATTTGCTTGCACAACGCGAAAATAGTAGCTATAACTGAAACTTGGTTGAAGCCGGACATTTTGGATAGTGAAAGATCAATTCCCAAATTTCACTTGTTTCGAAGGGATCGTGTTGCCGCGTCCAATGGTGGCGGTGTAGCTCTTTATGTACACCACGACTATCTTGCCGAATCAATTTCTATTGTTCCATCGGATCAAGATGATTTATGGTCTTCAACTATTGGTCTTGATTTTTTAACGGTGCTTTGCAGTAATGACATGGACAGTCTATTATTATTGGTTTTATATCGCTCTCCTTCCTTTGATAACCACGAGCAAGTCCGCCTTGTCCTAACCATTGCCAACGACTACAGTTTGATGAAGAAATGTAAACTTTTGATTTTGGGCGATTTCAATTATCCGAAAATTGAGTGGTCAAACTTTACTTCACTCAGCGGAGCAACATTGGCAACGAAAGCGTTTTTAGAACGGGTTCAGGATTTAAATCTCTATCAAATAGTCATTGAACCCACCCGCGCGGGAACCACCAGTACCACGCCAAGCATCTTGGATCTCTTACTGGTGTCTGATTGTTTGCTTGTTTACAATCTTTCTCACCAGTCGCCCATCGCGTCCAGCGACCATGATGTTTTAACATTTAATTGCGCGTTTCCGGTGTTTTCGTCCAGTCCCACTCCTCGACTCACACGAGACTATTTCAAGGGCGACTATGTAAACTTCTACGCTTATTTATCAAGTCAGGACTGGATAGCCATTTTCAACAATCCCACTCTCGATGAATGCTGGTCGAAGTTTTGTTTAATTCTACAGCGTGGAATCTCGTATTACGTTCCTTACCGCAAAATATCGTCGGCAAGGCCACCTATTAATGTTCGTTCGACGAAATCATATGAATATAAGAGACAAACTTGGGCACGCTATTCACGACTAAAGAAGCGGAAAGCTAATAATACTCTCGTTGACCAAGCGTATAACTGCTATAAGAAGGCTCGTAATGGCTATACAAATGCTGCCAGGAAAGCCCAGCGAAAAAAGGATATGCGGCTAACCTCCATGATAAAATCCAACCCTAAAGCTTTCTACAGTTATATTAACACTATACGTTCGTGCAAATTCTCCATCTCGCAATTACGGCGTCCTGATGGCTCATTGACATCCAACCAGGAGGAGATCACGGAATTATTAAACGCTTACTTCGCGGGGGTTTCGTCTAACGTCGTGGAAGTATCCGCCGTGACCTCCAAACGGGCACAGTCACTCGATCGCTGTGCCTTAGACACTTTCATCTGTACTGAACAGGATGTATTCTCTCAGCTTTCTTCACTCGATGTCTCGAAATCTCCCGGCGCCGATGACTTACATCCGAATCTTTTGAGAAATTCGGCTACTCTCCTTTGCGGCCCATTAACCATATTGTTCAATCGTTCTTTCTCTACGGGTACTGTTCAGATGGGCTGGAAAACCGCGGATGTCACTCCGATTCATAAAAAAGGGAGTCGTCTTGCAAAGGAGAACTTTCGACCAATTAGCCTTACAAGTCAAGTCGGCAAAACTTGCGAACGGATCGCGAAAATTCAAATTGACAACTATCTTGAAGCTACT
This sequence comes from Phalangium opilio, assembly GCF_054372755.1. Lineage (NCBI taxonomy): Eukaryota > Metazoa > Arthropoda > Arachnida > Opiliones > Phalangiidae > Phalangium > Phalangium opilio. Next base: position 3,708,541 of record NW_028324226.1, read on the forward strand.
CAGTTCTTTCATCCCTCCCAACATGGTTTTCTTCGTAAAAAATCATGCGTGACTAATCTACTGACTGCCACTACCGACTGGGTGGAATGGCTTGAGAATGGAGCTTCAGTTGACATCATATACCTTGATCTCACTAAAGCGTTTGACACCATTCCAATTTCCGCCATTCGTTCCTCCTTGATGGGTGCTGGTATCACCGGGAATGCCCTTGACTGGTTAATCGATTTTGTCTCGAACAGGCGTCAGCGTGTGGTCTACAAGGGTTTCGCTTCCTCCTATCGCGAACTACAAAGTGGCGTTCCTCAAGGCTCCGTTCTTGGACCACTGCTCTTTTCCATATTTATAAACTCGCTGCCTAACAATGTCGCCTACTCTAAAATGCTTCTGTTCGCGGATGACGCGAAACTCTACAATGCCACACAGACCGAGGATGAATGCCTTCAATTGCAGCGTGATTTGGACAACGTCGTCGCATGGGCGTCCTCCTACGGGATGCAATTCAACGTGGAAAAGTGCGCGGTGCTTCATTTAGGAACAAAAAACCCTAGGTTTTCTTACAATATCAACGGTATCTCTCTGTCTAATGTGGCTTCAGTGCGGGACCTAGGCGTTTTTATGGATGAAACATTTGCCTTTAGCACCCATGCTCAACGCACCGCCAATCGTATAAATAGCATTACTGGGCTAACGCGACGGAATTTTTGCCACCATTCGCCAACTATCATGCGTTCAATTTATAATTCCCTGGTTTTACCATTAATTGACTACGCTTCTGTCATCTGGCGCCCTCCTCGAATTACGCAGCAATCTCTACTCTTAAAGGCCCACAATAGATTCACGAAGGTCACAAAGGGATTTAGCCACCACTCCCCTGCTACGCGTGATGAGCGACTCCGCCTACTTTCCCCGTCTCTTAGACAACGTGTTAATGATTTGGTCTACGTATTCGATATTTATAAAGGCAATGTGCACACTGACATGTCTTCACTATTTCTCCCGTCAACTAATCTACGCACCAGAGGACATCCTGCTAAACTGGCGAAACCAGTGGCGAAGTCCTTTCCTAAAGCTAGTCACTTTACCGCAAGGGTCATCAATGATTGGAACTCGTTACCTGAGGAGTTGTTATCATTGGAATCTTCTACCACTTTCCGTCACAGTATAACGGCTTGGATCCTGGACAACGCCTGACTTTAATAATTTAATATTTTTCGGTTCATTTGTTGTACCTTAATGCTTTTGGGGGGTTGCACATAAGTCAATTTGGCTTAGCAACCCTATCCCTCCAATAAATAAATAAATAAATAAATAAATAAAATGGACAGCAAAACCGATTTTAGTCTTTTTCTCGCGTCGTTCTCGAACTAGCTCGAGCTGTCTCTTGCATTATGAAGTATTGATAGTGTCATACTTATGGAACATAACTTATGATGCTATACCTACTAAAAAATATATGGTCTTTTTTATCACACGCAATGAAATCGTAAACGTATCAATTTTCCGCTGCTATATTCGATAACAATCTTGAGATGTAGTGTTTTTAATAAGGGTTAACTTAGTTGGGTGCTGCTTTCTAAGGTTGCGAATGTAATTATATAGGAAGCTACGAACATGATTTCGTTTCACAATTTTACTGGGTTTATTTTATAGAGATCTTTGAACCTTTGTCCGTTCTAAAAATTTTAATAATATTGTCATGTAGTTTTTATCGTGATTTTCAGTTTTACACGATTTACCAATATTTTTCTTGAATTTTAATTTTGGTGTTTTTTTTGGGGGGAAGGGGGCTCTGTATATTTCTTCAGGCTGTGGTATGTTTAACTATACGTAAAGGGAAAGTTGAAATTCATATTTTTAAAATAACCCTAACTAAGCTTCATGAGTCATAGCCAAAGAATTAAGTGATTACTAACATGGCTGCGATATTCAGGCACTTATACATGTTGTTTTTTTTTTGTTATTTGGAAGAAAAGTAGTGGTTTTGAATACATTAAAAAGTAGTCTTCCTTTTAATAACAGGTTGTTTATATTTATATTACTGCTAAGTTTATGTAAGAATATATTCAGGTTACTGAGAATATTGAAACACTAAAATTCTGAATCAATTATTGCATATTTCGAGAAGACGCTCTAGTTGGTCATCTATGATGATATATTTAATATGCAGTGTGTTTCAAAAATGGTGGTAGGACTGGAGTGCATGTGTTCTATGGGAAGTCAATTTTGAGTCAAAAGTGTTCTATGACATTTTTCCTGAAGCTCCACTGTTTCAAAGTTATGATTGGAGTGTTTCATGAATGGACACTTAATTATATTAGAAATGTCTTTCAGTTTGTAGATGGTTTACACACATGGAGAATTCTTACCATTTACACCAGGAGGCCTGGCTACCTGGAGGACAGAAACGCGTCTATTTTTGTCCGCCAGGTAGCCTGGCCTTCTGGTGTAAATAATATGAATCCACCCTTTTTGGAACAAACACCCTATATTTTCGGCGGATTAAAAAAATATTATTAAAATGATTAGCAGACGATACACTTTAATGTTCACGAGAATGGTAAAAGAGGTCGTGTTCACATATTCTTAGTAACGTTAGTGAATCTTCTTGGATTTAAGGAAAAACAACCTCACGTGATTTTATAGTTTCACCTTTCCTTTGAACTGAAATTTTAGAAAACACGATGAAAAAATTGGAAAAATAAAATTTTCTAAATAACAGTGTTTATATCAGCATAAACATAACCAAAACGATTTCTATACTACTTCTGAAATTCTAATTAGCATAAGTTAAAGTTTAATGGTAATTAGTGGGTATACCTACCTACTTATCCATTTTGAACTAAATTATATCTCTATAAAAAATGTCCTATATTTTATATACTTGAAACATCAGCGGAAGTCACCGTAATATTTTAAGTACATTAGTTTTTTTTTATTCTTTTTGTTAGAAGAATATGAAAAAAACGGGCATTAATTATAGAGGGAGAATTATTGGTGGATCTTCTTTTAATGACGTCGTATTTCATTCACGAGTCGCATAAAATCACAATCGTAATTAACCGTAATCAGTTTTATCGTTTTACTTAATAATATAGTAAATAAATATAATGAATTTTAGCAAATCCGCCCCGATTTTGAATATTTGAAAGTTGAATAAATATGAAAGAATGGATAATGTATTATGACAGAGGAAATTATATCGTAAAATGCAATTTAGAAGCAATTAACTGCAGTTATGAGCACTTAATGTAATCGTGGTTTAAAAATGGTGCGTAGGTTCGGCGGGAAAAGGAATTGCGCGAAGAATTGGTTTGAAAACAAATATTGCGCGAAGAAATTGGCGGGAAAACAAAAAATTGCGTGAAAAATTGGCTGGAAAACAAAAAAATTGCGCGAAAAATTGGCTGGAAAACCAAAAAATTGCGCGAAAAATTGGCTGGAAAACAAAAAAATTGCGCGAAAAATTGGCGGGAAAACAAAAAAAAAAATTGCGCGAAAAATTGGCGGGAAAACAAAAAAAAATTGCGCGAAAAATTGGCGGGAAAACAAAAAAAATTGCGCGAAAAATTGGCGGGAAAACAAAAAAAATTGCGCGAAAAATTGGCGGGAAAACAAAAAAAATTGCGCGAAAAATTGGCGGGAAAACAAAAAAATTGCGCGAAAAATTGGCGGGAAAACAAAAAAATTGCGCGAAAAATTGGCGGGAAAACAAGAACTGCGCAAAGAAATGGCGGGAAACATCGCACGAACGATGAACTATATAGGTTTATAAGTTCTTGGAAGAATTTAATAATTATTGTTTATAACATCAACTAAATGCTTCCTTTCTTTAAAACCAATATTAATATATTCCAATTTAATGGCAGTTACATTAAATCTATATTAAACGTGTATAAAAAAACTGCACCGTGATAATCCGTGAAATGTAGATTTCGCCCTAGCAATTATTCTATGGAAAAATTTAAGTTCTAAATGACAAAGCGGTTAGGTTTCTAATGATACCTTTAAATTCATCGCCCATAATTAATCCCAATTAATCGGTCTTTCGAAAATGAATCTTTCGTTATAGAGCCCCATACCATAATTACAATTAAAATGCATCCCCGAGATGAGCCTGAATTAGTTCTATAAAAGGCAAGAACGAATTAGCTGGAAACTCGGATCAAAATGGCCTTAAAATTAGATAATCCTTTTGCTAAAATAAATTATATAGTAATTTAATCGAAATCGGAGCTCGAGGCGTAAATTCGGACTTTTTGTAATGGACTAATATCCAGAGGCTACACATTTTTTTATTACTCAACGATCTAAAGTTATTATAGTTTCTTCCTATTATCGGATGAATTTTTATAATGACTAAAAAGTGACCAGTTTTAATTTTTTAAATCGATGGTTATAATATCAAGTTTTTGCATTAAATTAAGTTGATATCAGTTATTTCCTGAATTATTTCATTTTTACCTTTAGGCATTTAGTTTTTATTATTATTAACACTAACACATTTCGTGGCTGCCAGAATTACCGTAAGGTTCAACCAAGAAGCGATATCTAGTTTATTAGGGAGAAGGTATAAATTCGCCACATTTCTAGTTTTACCTCCAGTCCAAACCTAGGCCCGGTGTTGATCCCCGCCTCTAAATTACAACCAGCATCTCATTGGTTCTTGAAAACTCACGTCAGCGCGACGCGAATGACGAAAATTACGTATTTTCCGACTGAGCAGAGGCGAAATAGCCCGGCCTCGTTTTACGTCCCCCCTTGTATTTTGAAAGGGGGACTGGGACTATGGCGCGCGAATGCTTAGGCATCTTAAACCTTCACCCTAATAAACTAGATATCGCTTCTTGGTTCAACGTAATTTTAATATTTGCCGTTTCATTTTGGGGAAGAATTTTTTTAAATATTTTTTTTATTATTCGCATGATCGATTCAAATGAAGCTGTATAGGAACTTTATTCTTTAGATTGTGATTTCCGCTTTAATTTATTATAATAAATTCTATAAGGATAATAAAAGTGACGATAATATATGAATAATAAAGGGTATTTATTTTTCTTTCGAGAATAATTTACGTCATATTTGATATCCTCAATCGTCATCGTAATCCAATATATTGGATGACGCTTTATTGAATCAATGTTATCCCCCCCCCTCTTTGTTGTTTTGCTAAGGAGATTTGAAACTATGTTTTGTATTTGTTATTGATTTTAAAGCTGATTAGTTAGGCCTTGTGTCATATCCCTTGATTGACGTAAAACAAGGCCCTACCACTGTAAGCTTACTAAAGATTTCAACTATCAACACGTAGCTTCTGGCTTATTTACAATAAAGTGGGACTAAGAGGGGAGGAGATACGGAGACGTAACGTCAATATTGGTGTAGTCTAAATTGTATGGCCTGACTGCCTGAGCTAGCGACTTCCAATATGGTTGCCAAAACCGAGGTATGAGATAGGAGGGTGACGTCACGAGAAAGTTCGTAGTAGCAGGGAGCACATTATCCATTATTATTTTTGTGCTAACTGGTAGTAGCACACTATAGATGATTCAAAGAATTGTTCGGGCTTTCACAGCTGGTTTTTTAAATGAGTTTTCTGTTTTTGATGAAGTCATACAGGTGTTCAGTGCATAAACAAAAGAGGATTGGTTACGTAAAAGTGTTTATCTCGCTGAACGCCGTCAACAACATGTCCTACTCTTTCCTTACTTAGTTAGCCGTCAATTTCCGGAAACATGATTATCTTTAAAAACAAATCACTGTAGGCTCATTTAAATTCATCAAAAGTGAAGATTTTTATTGATGGGGTTTTATTAATTAGGTAAAAGTCTCTGTGTAAGATTTGAACCCGGTCTAGTATAGACTCTTTGCATGTGTAGCCCTAATCTCCGACGCTTACTTTTAATTGTAAGAAGATAAATGTAGCGTATATAATTAAAAATTCATTTCAGCTTCGCATTCTTTCAATTAAACAAAAATAACAATACAAATCACAACAGGAACTAAATAAAAATCAAGTCGCCGCAATAAATAATACTCGCTTCATCACCACATGGCGATTCTCATATTTTTAAGTTATTTATACCCGCATGACATCTGGTCCCCTTCCGTTTATTATTTATAACTTTTGTCTAGCTGGAAGAAAAGGGGGAAACGCGCCATATAGAATCGAGTTATCATTATTAAAACAATGGTTTTAAAAATGGGTGAGACCCGCTCTTACACCTTTTGAGGCTGCTGCGAAGAATTAAACCCGCTCTATGAAATCAGACATGCTTCACTTAGCGTGGGAAGCCTAGCTTCTGCTATCCATACCTTGGAAGTTTTGGGGGGTCCTGTAGTCAGTGTTGCGCCTTTTAAAGGAAAAGTTCAGGTAACATAACATTATACCAAGAAGCTATATCTAGTTTACTAGGGAGAAGGTATAACATGCCTAATTATTCGCGCGCCGTAGTCCCAGTCCCCATTTCAAAATAAAAGGGGGGACGTAAAAGGAGGCCGGGCTATTTCGCCTCTCCTCAGTCGGAAAATACGTAATTTTCGTCATTCGCGTCGCGCGCTTGCGTGAGTTTTCAAGAACCAATGAGGTGCTGGTTGTAATTTAGAGGCGGGGATTAACTCCCGACCTACGTTTGGACTGCTGGAGATAAAGCTGGAAATGTGGCGAATTTATACCTTCTCCCTAATAAACTAGACATCGCTTCTTGATTATACCTTAAAAGAACGGCTTTTTTTTAAATATGAATAGAAAAACATTGAAAAAATAAATTATTACTTACAAATTAATAAGCATTTAATTAGTCTTAAAAATCAAGGACTGCTGCGCCATCCGCCATGCCCATTGGTTTAGTGGCGTCTGCTAGCCAGAACCTCTTACCCTTACGGGATTTGCTTGAATCCTCACAGGTTGAGAAAGGTAAGGGGTAAGAGGTTAGATTTAGCAGACGCCACTAAACCAATGGCGGATGGCGCAGTAGTCCTTGATTTTCAAGACTAAATAAAAACTAATTATTTTGTAATAAGAGATAAATTATTTTTTTGTTTTTAAAATTTCTTTTTATATTTAGAAAAAGGCCGTTCTTTTAAGATATAATGTTAAGTTACCTGAACTTTTACTTTAAATTTTAATATCCTGGTCAACCTTTACACGCGCTATTAACTCAATTGGACACGGACAAAGTGTGTAAAAGTGTACTACCTTAATACGTTCAAGGGTTTAAGGCTCCTTTAACCGATTACGCTATCAATTATTAACGCTTTATTAAAATCACTTTTTTTTAAATTTCGGTTTTAATATTTAGTTTCTTTTTCTTTTTTAGGATATTGAACTTTGTGATGACCCCTAATGCTCTCCGCTCGAGGAAGGGACATATCGGTTCAGATGGAAAATATTTGATGACAGGTATGGGACAATTTTATTCAACCATCGATCAAAATGGGATTAACGGTTTGTGCGTAGTCTTTTGGATGTCACTTCTTTGCATAATCCTTGTAAAGTGACGGTGAATTCGTAGGAGTTGGGTTCAAAGTAGTAGCTATTTTTAAGGATACCTCTATGAAAGTTTTACGTTTTTCCCCTCAAAAACTACCTACGTTGCTTATTAATGGAACTGTAAAGAAGACATCGGTGGATGGCTTAAAATTATTTGAAATACGTCACAGGCACCACGTGACGTAAGGAGTGGGACTGGACACCTAGGCGTTGTTTTTCGCGAGATTGCAGTGCCAGTTCCCGATGTGCAACTAAGCTCTTTTGAACCACGCCTTTCCTCAGTCACGTGATTATGACGTATTTCAAATAATTTTTACTCATCCGCCGACTCACTCTTTACAGAGACCCTTTAAGGTAATCCTAACATTTACATGGTAACGTAGCGGTTTTTGACTTCCAAAATGGCGTATGAAAACCAAGAAAAACATCGAAGTCGAAGGTCAAACCCATGAACTTAAGCACATCCAGGGTCAGAAAGAGTTTCTATACCTTACCATCAGAAGTAAAATGAGACTAGAAGTGAAGGGCTCTAGCATTGGTAGTAGATCCTGGCACTAGTGAACAAATTTGAGGATTTTATGCCGCTTCCATCGCGCCTACACTAAAGAGAAAAAAATCGGTAGAGTTCCAAAAACATTTCCTACCCCCTTCCCCTCAACCTAAAGCCGCGGAACACGGACGCCTGTGCTTGAATCTAGTTCGACTGTCTACCGCCACGAGCGTCTCACGTTTTGGAGGGAAAATTCAGAAATCGCTACTAGAGGGCCAACCGTTCTTGTGTTATCAAGAACATTCACTTTCGCCGAGTGAAGAATTTGGTTAGCTCAGTACTTCTAGTCTCATCTCACTTCTGTTACCATTCATATTCTTTGTTCTAAAGAATTATTAATGGCGGTTACATTTATAGGGAAAACTAAAATATACTAGGCCTAATATCTTTATGTTTCATCACCCCTTTAATTGGTCTAAGCCATGGTCTTCTGATCTCAGAGATGTCTAGAATACATTTTTTTCTCTTCTTATAATTTATAATCTTGAAACGTATTCTATTTCTGCAGTGTGGGAGTCAATTTTAAGTTAGTTCTTTATTTTTTCTTTTTCGTACCACGCTTATTTCCAAGTCAAACCCGTTATAATTTTACGGGTTTCTCTCTCTTCATCAGTTCCAGTTAAAAAAAAACTTAAAAGGGTTATAAGGTATCCAGTTTCCGGATTCCGTTCCTTTGAAAAGAAGCGGGATCGAGTGTGGAATTGTAACACTTGGTTTGGAATAATAATGTATGTCCGAACAATTAGTTTATGTTGTACAAAAGAATCGGAACTGATATTATACAAAACCGAGTTGCGGCGGCCCCGCTTGAAATGAGATCCCTTTTAATGATTCTTGTTTACCGATGCCTTAAAATCTCGGCTTACTCGAAGCAGAGAGAATTATATAGCAAGAGGAGTGGAAATTCCTTTTGAAAAGCGATAGACTCTTTTCAAATGTCGGTGTTTCAATTCCTTGTTGTTTTAAGACTTATTAACATCAGCAGAAGGGGATAATAGAAGAAGGGTAACACTCTGTATGCTTTTAATACTTTAGTTATGTAATATGATTCTTACCAGGCTCATGTACCTTTTTTTTGCTATCCCGCACACCAAACTAAGTTCAGATGGGCATCGCACCGTGGGGTGAATTCTATAACTGTTTGGTACTAAATCCCCAGCAATCAACCCATAAACCTTGATTGTCTTGACGTGCGACCAAAAATCCACAAGCGCATGCGCCTTGACCAATAGTTAAGCGCTAATAGAGTAATTATGAGGGAACTATTTATCGTGTATGTGATTCGGTTTAGTAAATGTAAAATGATGTTGGGAAGAATCATGTTATAATTACCCCGCTTTATGCTGTACACTTCTCTCGAAGAGACGTATTATACACTTCTGACATCCGGTATCTGATTTAAGACATTAGACTTAACTTCAAACAATAAAGACTCCGGTGAGCTGGAAACGTTCAAGTCTTATCTAACGTCTTTGGGTCCTATACCGGATGTTCCGACTCGTAGCAGACGATACTGCAGCTCCTCCTTTTGAGAGGGTCTATAGAATTAAAGAAATTGACCCAAATCGCGTAATTTAGCGCTTTAGACTTAATATCTTTCAAATATTGCCAGAGAATTTTTGTATTCAAATATTTTTGACAATCATTATTACCGTTGTTGGTAATTCGCTCAGCAACTGAGACTAAAGATCTTGGTACGATATTTGATGCTAAACTTCACTTTTCAAACCATATCACGAAGACAGTTAGCTTATGCCGCCGTACCTTAGCCGTTTCCCTAAAAATCTGTCGCCAATTACGCTCTCTAAGTCATTTTCGGCTTCTCTATTTGAGCCTCGTTCGCTCACGTTTAATATTCGGTTGGGTTGCCTGGGCTAACTGCAGCCAATATCTTAAAAATAAAATTGAAGGCGTGCAACGAAAATTTATTGAGTTTTGCCACACGTTCTTTATACCACGATCTAAATATAATTATACCTTACTGTTAACTATTCTTAATATCCTAAAAATTGACGATTATGTTAATATTAATGATTTTACTTTTCTATTTAAATTGATAAATTACAAAATCCCCCTATCTAATCTCTTAATGAGCCTAAACTTTTCAACTCGTAAGAATTTGCGTTGCCTGGACACCTTCTATATTAATCGTAAAAGTTTAAACCCGTTAGTTCGCATGCAAATTACATGCAATAAATTTGCTAATATTGTAGATATTTTTTCTGATACTCTGCATGATGCCAAGAGGCTAATCCGTCTTCAATTGTTTAATAATTATTAAATAGAACATTTCACAATATAACTTCCTAATCTCAATGTACTGTCGTGGCTATTGTATTATTTTATATACTTCTATATAATTTCGTTTAATTCTGTAAAATTTTGTGTAAATATGTATAATTTGTTTATTGTATACTTTGTAATATTCTACTAAGTGTGTATAATCTCGTGAGTTGTGAACCAACTTTTTTTATGCACAATAAACTTCAATTTCATTCATAATTCTCCATGAGTGTAGTGACATTTTGAAGTCTTCATTACAAAGGGTGTTGTCTCTTTCGACCCGAATCTGCTGCTAGTCCTCCTTTTATTTGGCGGAAAATGCAACTTGATTCTGATTTGAATATTCGTTACAGTATTTGTTTAACCCTATTTTTATAGTGATGTTAACATGATGTATCTTTAATTGCAGTTGTAGAAAAAATATAGTCATAACAATCACACGATTCTGGGGCAACACAAATCCCAAATTTAACAATAACATTAGGCCTAGCAGACATTCATTTTACTTGAAAGAAAAGGACTAGGCTGGGTTTATTTAGTTTCTTTTCTGCGAAAGAACCTAGAAAGTAATGAATAATTCAAATTAGAACCATGCGTCCATCAAAATTGAAAAAGATAGTGAAATTAGGCTAATTTCCAAGAGCGAAGAAGTTGGATCCTTCGATGGAGCAGTTGACCTTTGAGGTCAAAGATAGCCCATTACAGTCACCTAGAAGTTAGCTCTATTCATGGAGCAGATATGACCTTTCAGGTCAAAGATAGCCCATTACAGTTTCTTAGAAGTTAGCTCTCTTCATGGAGCAGATATGACCTTTCACCCCATTAGTCTCCGAGAAGTTAGCTCTCTTCATGGAGCATTTATGACCTTTCAGGTCAAAGATAGCCCATTACAGTCCCCGAGAAGTTAGCTCTCTCTTCATGGCGCAGATGACCTTTCAGGTCAATGATACCCAATTCCAATCGCCTAGAAGTTACCTCTCTTCATGGAGCAGATGACCTTTCAGGTCAAAGATAGCCAATTCCAATCGCCTAGAAGTTACCTCTCTTCATGGAGCAGATGACCTTTCAGGTCAAAGATAGCCAATTCCAATCGCCTAGAAGTTACCTCTCTTCATGGAGCAGATGACCTTTCAGGTCAAAGATAGCCAATTCCAATCGACTAGAAGTTACCTCTCTTCATGGAGCAGATGACCTTTCAGGTCAAAGATAGCCAATTCCAATCGCCTAGAAGTTACCTCTCTTCATGGAGCAGATGACCTTTCAGGTCAAAGATAGCCAATTCCAATCGCCTAGAAGTTACCTCTCTTCATGTAGCAGATGACCTTTCAGGTCAAAGATAGCCAATTCCAATCGCCTAGAAGTTACCTCTCTTCATGGAGCAGATGACCTTTCAGGTCAAAGATAGCCAATTCCAATCGCCTAGAAGTTACCCCTCTTCATGAAGCAGATGACCTTTCAGGTCAGAGATAGCCAATTAGAGTCCTCGCACAACGTTACGTCATGATCTGCTTTACAGAGAGGACAACGCGTAGGCTCCTGTAAAAAAACTTAATTCAGTTAATTGCTCGTATCTTCGTTAGTAATGTCATGAACTAGATTGTTTATTAAGTGCGCCTTGATTATTAATGGTTTAGCAGTTTATTTAGTTTAAAAAATTCAAGTTAGTTTTGAAAGCCAGGTTGTCTCTTCTTCCGAGTGCTTCGCCCTTTTCAACTTTTGGGCTAAGTAGATGGAAGATAACATCTGATAGGGTGTGTTTTCGGGTCGTTTTGGTCTGTAAACTCTTTTTGGATCTTGTTTCGTTTGTAAATGATACACTAACGAAACCCATAGTTGTTAATTTTTTTGTTTTGTTTACATGAAGGGTGTTATTTAAAATTTTAACACATTAAATGGGCGTGTTTTATTTAAAGTTATTGAAGCATCAAGTCCATGCAGGTTTTGTTTCGCTATACTTAATGAATAGTATGGGTTAAGTGTCCTGTTGTTCATCATTTAGCAAACGGAAGAACTTTATATGATACCCCCTCCTTCATTTGCAGCGTTAAATTAACAATGAGTGGAAGTATCTAGTCGGCTGCAAGAACCCATATAACACCTAAGAACGTTAAAGACGGATTTCATCACAATTCCCGGTTCACTTATGTATCGTAAACATACAGGGTGTTTCTGATAAGTATGCCATAAATTAAAGGGTGTGTATGTTCTTGAGGTCAAACTGAGTGGACAGTGACAAAAAACACGTGGTCTACAACATTTAGTTACGGAGATATGGGCTCCCAAACAATTATTGGACCCTAAAACAAGAAAATTGATTAAACATGCGGAGTAATTACCTTTACTTAACCAGCGTATGAACACTTTTACTTATTTAATAGTACATTTCCGCAAATTCAATAGCGTTTTTAGATTGAATTCTTATATGTCTTACTCCACATGTGTGGCTTTTTCCTTGTTTTAGGGGCCAGTCAATGTTTGGGAGTTCATGTTCTTTGACACTTTGCACTCAGTTTGACCGTAAGAACACGCCCTTTAATTTATGGCAAACTTATCAGAAACACTCGGTACAAAATCATGACCTCGCGCAAACCCAACGTACGTTCTCAGGGCTTATATTGGTTCTTGCCATCACTAGAGTGTAAATAAATTTAACAATCTAAACCTCTACTTAAACAATTATGCAAATCTAACCCATTATCTCATCATGCAGAAAATATTTTTTCAAGTATGTTCCAGCCTAAAACTCCCTGAAGTTAAAAAATAAAATCCTCCAGACAGTTAAGCGGGGAAATATTATAGCGTTGGGGGGTAGCGGAACTTTTATTATTTCTCAGGTACTCACTCTCAGGTAGATTTTCATTTCCCGGCATAGATTGACTCAAAAAACATTGGAGTAAATATGTAAGAATGGTTTAAAGAAGTTTATAACGACACTAGTCAATATCGCTTCGATAAATTTTTTCTCAATTTGTTCCCCCCTCTATGAAATTAATTCTGTTTTAAACAAATTAAAATTTTGCACAATGATATGTATTTATGTTAAATCAAGAACTCCCAAGACCCGAGGATGTACGAACAGCCAGCCATGTCCCATCAAGAAGCGATATCTAGTTTACTAGGGAGAAGGTATAGACCCAGTCCCCCTTTCAAAATACAAGGGGGACGTAAAAGGAGGCCGGGCTATTTCGCCTCTCCTCAGTCGGAAAATACGTAATTTTTGTCACTCGCGTCGTCGCGCTGAGGTGAGTTTTCATGAACTAATGAGATGGTGGTTGTAATTTAGAGACGGGGATTAACTCCGGACCTACGTTTGGACTGGAGATAAAGCTAGAAATGTGGCGAATTAAATTTTCTCCCTAGTAAACTAGATATCCCTTCTTGGTCCCATAAGCTCGATCGTTTTGAATTATAGAGTGGTACTGAGAGGGGAGGAGCTTCGGGGACGTGATGTCAATATGGGTAGTTTAAATTCTATGGTCTGAGCTGACGATTTCTAATGAGGTCGCCAAAAACCAAAGCGGGTGTGACGTCACGGGAAAGTTTATAGTAACAGACTATATGGCGATGATGCATGATCTCAAATTCCAAGAAATATACACTTTTCTAAAGCAGTATATATCTAACGTCATTGCATACCCAAACCAGGTGTTTAAACTAACCTATAACACATACAGTTTGTTGTCAGCTTGTAATTTGAATAGTCCTTTTCGACGTAAAAAAAAGGGGTTGGCAACCCTCAGTATCGGTACATACAAGGAGGTTGATACAATGCCATCCATCTCTGCACAGACTCATGATACAAATTACTACAGCGCAGGCGCCAAAAAGCGAGATGGAAGGCGCAGTTTTACCCCGTATCTTTCCCTCTTAGTCACATCGAAATGGTGTATGGAGTAGTAGCGGCATTTTCTCGCTAAGTTATTCCCCCTTTTATAAAACGAATTGTTCCTGTCTGGAAAAAACCAGTACGGAAGATTATGACTTTTCAGTTCTTTTATCCAAGGTATAACGCATGCTCTGTTGATTTGGAGGGAAAAACCGGCGCGTTTTTTAAGGGAAACTTTGGCTTCCAGGATTCATATTTTATTCCTACCCTCCCTGGGTTTTCGCCGCCAGAGACCGTAGTTAGTTTCCTACGTTGCTTGGATTCATTTGATTCAAGTTCAGTTTATCATAGGATAGGGAAACAGTAGGTCGTTAAACAGTGCGCGCCAAAATTTTCGCGGATTTTTTGGTGCGAACCGAAGACTACAGTTTGCTGTTCTGGATTACCTCGCAGCAACATGTTTTTGAGTGAAAATTTTCGAATACGTGATAACTGAATTACGGTTTTTTCGAAAGATAACGGTGGTTTGTTTTTTTCGCGCCTAAATTGGCTTGATACCCTTTTTCATAAACATTTGGGAAAGTTTTTGCTCGTTTTAAACTGTGAGTTCCAGATTGAAATCTGGGTTAATTTATTCACTTTTTCTCATTTGATTAACGATAACCTTTTTGTCATTGAAAGGTTTGCGTGTTTAAGACTGAATAACTCGAGAGTCAACGACGGGTTAGGACCTGAATAAACGCACAGAGTTCACCTGGACGGAAACATGTCAGAGCAAGAAGAACTTAGTCTTGTACAGGACGCGTTAGTGACAAGTGAAACAGTGTCTTCGACAACTATGGAAGATAATAGCGCGGAAAAAAGCGACGGATTTTCGGACCGTGGTGCACCATACCGTAGCACAGTTGCTCGCAAGTGTCGCGAATTTTACCTAAGGCGTTTAGAACGCACGGAAACGTTGCAAAGACGCTGGAGCATGACCACAACAACCTTAATGTCCGAAATGAAAGTGGACAAAGACGATTTACTTCCGGCTGATATGGAAGATTCTAGCGGTGTTGAAAGCGAAGGTTCGACTTGTTCCGGTGATGGACAGTTGCAAATCAGACGACGTAGCGAACCGGTTAAACGGTTAGTGAATACGAACGCAGTTTCGACCCAGGATTTGTGTGCCAATGTTACGCGTAACGAAAATGACCAGTGTGAGAAAATAGACAATAACAGTGCGGAAATGGAAGTAAATCCAGATATGTCTTCGGATACTATAAATTCCAATACCGGAAGTGATGATGACCATCACTTACCGCCTCTCCGGAAATGGAATTCAACCCTCGATCTTGCCATGCATAATTTACGACAGGAAATCGTAAGTGTTTTTAGTTTCAAATTTCTTATTTTCCTTTTGTTATCTTACGGGTATAATATCTAACACCGTAAGTGTCGCAACCTTGATTGGAGTTGCGAAAGTACAGCCATAAAATTAATTATTATATCCAATTTCGTTCCCAAGGGGGCTTTTTGTTGGTAATTTTGAAAGAATTGAGAATTAATTTCCCCTGTGTTTTTTCTTTGGTTGAAGCAATTTCACTTAAGTTAACGGAAATAGTGGAATTTGTTTCCCAAATTACAGCATTTCATAAATCAAGTGCAATTTTTATTAGAATATATAGAGCTTTAGTTGGGGGAGGAGCTAAGATTCGTGAGGTAATTTGCACGGCCATATTGGTGGGTTCAAAGCTGAGACCCACGAATATGACTACCAGAACCAGAACCTTGGTAATACTTGGGAGGGTGTGACGTACCACTCGGAGAAATAACTTATTTATTTCTGTAATTTCCATGAATTTCCATGAATTTGAATTCATATTTTCAAAGAATGCAGAGAAATTCTTGAACAAAATTTCTTTGTTGGCAGCATTTTACTTAATTTAAAAAAATATCCGAGTCTGTGATATCATTTAACCGCAGGTAAAATGGGGCTTTCCATGTTGATTTCTCAATGCAGTGTTATTCAGGTCTATGACGTCATTTAGTTGGCTTTGACAGTGCATAACCGCAGCTACCAGGGGGCTTTCCGTGTTGATTTCTCAATGTTGTTAGTGTATGACACCTATTAAGAATGGGTCACCACCTAACTAGGAAATATTTGCATTTGAATATGTCCCATTTAAAATTGGTATGTCGCAATTAAATTTTAAGTGCCTATCTGCTGCCTCTATTTATTTTTTTCCCGGCTAGAGTTACCTGTATAATCTTTCTTTATCATATTAACCCGTGAACTCAATATTTTTAAGATAATTCTTGCTTAGTTTTGGAATTCAGTTAAAAACATGTAATTTAACCTTATCTTTTGACCTTTCACCCCACCCCTCGTTCCAACATCTTATCAGTAATAATTATTAGCTTTACTACATTGGCTTTATACCTTCGTTTAATTTATCATTTGACATCAATATTTTGGTATATTTAACCGTGTTTATTTTTCAAAATCGTTAAAGAATAAACTAAAACCAAAAAGTGATATCTAGTTTATTAGGGAGAAGGTGTAAATTCGCCACGTTTCCAGCTTTATTTCCAGTCCAAACGTAGGTCCGGAGTTAATCCCCGCCTCTAAATTACAATCAGCATCTCATTGGTTCTTGAAAACTCACGTCAGCCCGACGCGAATGACGAAAATTACGTATTTTCCGACTGAGGAGAGGCGAAATAGCCTTGCCTCCTTTTACGTCGTCCTTGTATTTCAAAGGGGGACTGGGACTATGGCACCGCGCGCGAATACTTAGGCATCTTATAACTTCTCCCTAATAAACAAGATATCACTTCTTGATAAAACCTAAATGAGGGTTTCAAAAAATGCAAGACCTTTTAAGTAGCCACCTGATGTTTTAAGTTTTCATGTTTAACTCTGAAAGAAAAGGTTGGTTTATATAAGAAAAAACAATACGCATTTGACCCTTAACCTTCATTTTAACGACTTTTACGGTGAGGTTTATGTAGGTCTAACGTTTAGGGTTATGTTTGGCATATTATTAAAAGATAAAAATACAGATGAAATTGTGTAATGATGTTTTATGTTATGACATATGAAAAAATAGCCTTTGGGGATAAGATATAAACAGGGCTATGGCAGTGCTTGTTAATGTTTCATTGGATATAGTACGGGATGAGGTACATGTGTGCCATTTCTCTATGAAAAGGATTAAAAAAATATGGGTAATCGTAATTACAGTCATTCACAAAATGTCAAAAATTATTATTTTTTGACATTTTTATCCTTTATTCAGAAAGAAACCGCCCCAATACTTAAATTTTATTTCAACTGAAGATGATAGTGCATTGAAAGGCAGAGTTTAAGTTGTTTTAATTATGTTATAAATATATTCACGTAGGCTTGGAGTTTGGTGTACGTTCTACTTGAAATACGTCAATATGATGAGTTGCCATTAGTTACAAAGGAAGAACAATACGCTTTTTTTTTTTAAACTAAATCCTAGGGCGAAACTCCCAGTATAATAAGAACGCATACATCACCCCCATTTCATTAATGTTATTGATCAGTTTAACAATTAAATTATATTTAAAAGCACGTTTCCCACTCTTCTCTTTAACTTACTTAATTACCCCCCCCCTTTCAACATGAATTAATTCAGTTCAAATCTTATTTATGATGTACGTAAGACATGTTTCCACCATTTTCCAAGATGGTGACGTACTAATTAAGATTATTTCTTAAAGTGAGCATCAAGTACTAGTTAATAATTAATTTGATATTCTTTAGTTTTGAACAATATCAAATTGTTTTGGGAGATGGAAGTGATCAGTTAGTAACTTAGTGAATGGATTTCTTTTGTGACGGGTGTCTTAACGTTTTGGGGCTGTCTAATTATAAGTTTGAGCATAAGATATGTTCCATATGTATGACACTTACAATACTTCGTAATACTAGAGACTTACTGAAAGCTAGTTCGAGAACGACGCCAGAATTGACTATACTCGGTTAGTTTTGCAGTCCATCTAGTCCTATTTATTCTGTACTAAGCCTTTGACAGCGCCTCACCAGGCGTCGCTTCAAGAGACAATATGACCTACGTCACTTCATGACAAGCTCCAGTTTGTAACTAGTGACAAACTTATGTAACGTATCTTATGAACTTATGGTTTGAGTGTAGAGAAATAAAAGGAAGTTTTTAAAATTTATAATTTGAGAAGCCCAGAAGGAAAATTTAAAAATTAGTTTCGAAAATTTCGACATATATTGTGATCACAATGAAATAATATCTACCTACAACATATTGTGTTTCTTTCTACAGAAACCCCATCAAGTCTTAAAAAGTTAAAATCTTAAATCTTGACCTAGATAATAAGGGCATATTTTTTATTTTTAAAGCTCACGTCCGTTAGAGCTTGGTTGAAAACATCTTTATTTATATATTGAAGAATATATTTGGTCACGGGTATTTGTTATGTATTAAGTCTTTATATATACGGCTTCCCGTTTTAAAAGCTTATCTTCCGTTTTGGCATCTCTTAACAGTTAGGACGGACCTAACTTCCGTTTGTAAGTTCCGGGATTTTGTAAAGACGGAGGAAGGGTGTCAGAACCTTTGATATAGTTAGATAATTTATCTATCAAAGGATGCAGATGTTTTTTACAATTCAGTTGATAATTAGAGGTAGATTGCGACGCTGTAATGTTATTTTTTGCAATAATTTTTGCTATTTCAAGGGGCCAGACACTCCCTGTATACCTTTAATTGTACCATAAGTTTATAAGATATGTTCCATCCATGCTAGTTTGAGAACTACAAGCGAGAATTGACTACACTCGGTTAGTTTTGTAAGACTTCCATCTTCCTATTTAATCTGTACTAAGCCTTTGACAACGTCTCACCAGGCGTCGCTTTACGAAGGTGAATCTATGACCTACGGCTCTTCAAGACGGTTCACGGGTAGTTGAGCGGTTTTCAAAAGAGCGTTTTGGAATAAAGCGGTGCCCAAAACAGCGGTTTGCAAAACCGCGTGGAAGCAAAACCGCGGTTGCTGTTTCCGCGTTTCTCAATACAGCGCTATTTCCCAAAACAGCGGTTGCTGTTTCCGCGTTTCTCAATATAGTGCTATTTTCCCAACCAGCGGTTTAGCACTACAGCGTTTCATAACCGTTTGTGATTCTCAGGTTATGAACTGGTTCGCGGAATATATTTTGGAAAAGGTGGCAGCAAATTAATAAGAGTATATTTTGGAAAAGGTGGCAGCTAATTAATAGGAAAATATTTTGGAAAAGGTGGCAGCTAATTAATAGGAAAATATTTTGGAAAAGGTGGCAGCTAATGAATAGGAAAATATTTTGGAAAAGGTGGCAGCTAATTAATAGGAGAATATTTTGTAAAAGGTGGCAGCTGATTAATAGGAGAATATTTTGAAAAGGTGGCAGCTAATTATTTCGAGGATATTTTGGAAAAGGTGGCAGCTAATTAATAGGAAAATATTTTGGAAAAGGTGGTAGGTAATTAATAGGAGAATATTTTGGAAAAGGTGGCAGCTAATTAATAGGAGAATATTTTGGAAAAGGTGGCAGCTAATAGGGAAATATTTTGGCAAAGTTGGCAGCTAATCAATATCAGAATATTTTGGAAAAGGTGGCAGCTAATCAATATCATAATATATTGGAAAAGGTGGCAGCTAATTAATAGGAGGATATTTTGGATAAGGTGGAAGGTAATTTATAGGAGTTCAAAAAACCCATCCCAACAAAACATTAAAACGCATTAACACACTAGACCACGAAACTGTTTGTTTGACAACCACTAAAATTCAAACCTAAAGCTGAAATTAATACTAATTAGAGCTCGGCATTATCCATCCGTTATCCGTAAATTAGTGAATAATTGACTATTTATAGATAAATGTTGGGGACATAATTCGATTTAACATACAACTTCTGTTGATAATTCTGGATTATGGATAAAATAACGTGGATAATGGATAGATAATGCCGAGCTCTAATACTTATACCTTCAACAATACGAAACAACGCTCAAGATATAAACGCTGTAATCAAAATTCGCTGAAACGAGAAATGGCTATAATGGCAAACGCGTTTATGAAAAAGCCGTTTTGGACAATGCTGTTTTGATAACACGCCCAATCGATAACATACCCTTCAAGACAAGGTCTAACTAAACAGTAACAAACTTATGAAACATATCTCATGAACTTATGGTTGTACTAAAGAGATTACAGGTAATCTTTAGAAGACTTACCCTTGAATCTGAGTGATTAGCACCTCGTGCAAGTCTGTTAGAGCAAGATAGAGGTGGAATTAATCTATTTTCATTTAATGGTTATTGGATAATTTTTACTCTACCGCGATTGGTTTATTCGTAATCAATGTTAGACATTTCTAATGAAGTTAAGTTGTTTTTTTGCAATAAATGTCCGGGTTGATAAAATGATACTTTACGAAACTTCGAGTGTTATCAGTGATATTGGGAAATAGGGTATGTTGAGTGTTTTAATAGTGTTAAATGTCAAAAAGGAACTTCTATGATTATAATGTAGCCGATATACGAAAACTAAAATCCTTGTACCAGACACAAATGACTACGGAACAGTTCTGCGAGGTTCTTATTTACCTTATCAGTAAAATTTAAGTATGACAAGTGTCAGGGCACTCAAGGTTGTATGCCTCAAATCGACAACCACACAATATCTAAGCCTACTTTCAAATTATCGTATATTTATCTTGTATATATATATTTGAGAAAGTGCTGGTTTGTTTTGTTTGATCTTTACGCACAATCACAATTTGTTAATTCCCGAATTTAATTACTAAACTGCGTTGTTCAGTTTCAGTAACATTAGGAAAGGTTCATTTAGAAGTAGTTCGGTTCAGTTCTTCTAAAACTTGGGATGGAGGCGAGCCATTAAGCCTGCAAAGAACGTTCTATCTAGACCCTTAAAATATTAACTTAATGAACAAACACCTAATTAAGCATGTATCGTTTTATTGAATTTAAAAGTTCAGAAAAAAGATAATTAAATTTCTAAAGAAAAACATGATTTGTACGGGGCGGATCCAAAGACTATTTAGTGGCTTGTGTCTACATGGACTGGAAACTCTTCCCGGTTTTTCGTCCCTTAAAACACCTGGGCAATGCTGCGTAGCTTATAGCCAGTTCAAAATAATTAAAGAAATTAATGAGATTCAGTCTAAGACTAATATTTCAAAAACTCTCATCATCATCGGCATTTTCGTTTCGTACGACAATTAAGGTTAATTGAGATATCCCAGCTTAATTAAAAGTCCGTGTTAAATTTTCTAATTTACATCGTCGCATTAATGAACTTTAAAATGATATTCTAATTTTGCGGAAGTACATACAAATTTGAACGGTAATAAGGGAGCGGGGTGATAGAACCGCTTTTGCGGTAGAATAGTAGTGGGCGTAGTATAGTTCCGTCAGAGTTTACAGTTTTTTATGCAGGACCATGGAAGTTGCAACTCCCGTTACCTGACCATACACCCACCTTGTAAATTATATTAACCCGGGCTTTAATTCCTAACGTCAACGGACACCGTTTCCATCATAGATTTAAATCAAATACCGGTTTAGAGTTGGTTGACAGGTTGGTGTTATATCTCGTAACTTTGGGTTTTATGATAATTTTCTACCAACGAATAGGAAATAGTTTGCCAACGCTACGAACAAATCTCCCTAGATTCTAACGTATTAAAGTTGAGATGTTGGCATTCAATGTTATTTCGAAGTTGTGTTTAGGCTTAAGAAGAAAGGGGTGTATTGCCGTTTGTATATTTTTCACGAAATTCATGGCACGTGTAGGATTGCGAACCCACGCCGCCCATTAAGCCTTTAGGACCCACAATAATCCGTTTGGTTTTTGGTTTTATATTTGCGCTAAGCCTTTGAAGTTTATTCGATTTAGATTTAATTAAAGTGTTTTGGTAAAGGCAGAGAAGAATCATGCTTGGCATCGTAATTGTTTGTGTGAATACTTCAAAGTAGAACCACGTATTTATGTAAAATGTTAAACGATGTACAATGCATTATGTAGGGGCGTCTCGAGAACTATATTTTGAAGTATTATCGTAACTATTTCCTGGAGTTGTGATTCGGCAAGGTCACGTGACAATGCCGATGCCCATTCTTAATGCACTGAAAATGCTACCAAATTCACCAAGTGAATCTACCAAGTCGAGCTCTATTTGTTAAAAGATAAGCTTGATATAGGCCTCGGCCCTTCTACATAACACATTGTACCTACATTAATTTAAAGAAAACACGAGCAATTAACTTATTGGCGCCTACGAGTTAGGTCAGTGTGAAGACTTTTGGAAGACTGGTACTGTACCACGTGATTAATTTTTCACGTGTAATCCAGTAGAATTTTAAATCCAAACGTCATCTTTACTTAAAATTGAGAAATTCTAAAATAAAAAAAAAAGTTTCCGACACCTTCATCACTGTATGAAGCCTATGGAAAGACTTGTACTGTACAGTACCACGTGATAATTTTTTTGTGTGTCGACCAGTAGAATTTTTTATATCCAAACGTCATCTTTACTTTAAATTTAAAAAGACAAAAATCAAGTTTCCAACCCCTTGAACTATTGGACATGTCGGGTCTATTAATGTCATCAAAACCAACACCCAATTTAGTTTTCTTATTTTCAAAGAAATAAATTAAGAATAATATCTCGTAAGACGTAACCTTATGATGTATATGAATGAGGAAAAACATATTAGTTTTAAGATTTATGGTTTATCTTACATTATGATCGAGTATAGCTCTTAAGTAACTGAGAAAAAAAATGGGAAAAGTATTATATAAATAATATCTATCTAAAGATAGATTAATATTAGTATTGCGAAAATAATCTTCGATTCGATATGGTTTCATTTAATATTATTTTTCTTTCTCGACCACCTACGATATTTATTACCAAATTTATTTTTACGATTTTCTTCGACAAGTGTATGTTTGTTCATACCTACAGCATTTCACGACATGGTCGTTAAAAATCAAGACAGAAAACTAGTTTTTATATTACCAAGATTTTTATTTGCATTTTGATATTGCGGTTAAATTTAAAGAGATTGGTGAGGGAAAAAGAATATTTTAGGAAAAAGAAGTAAAGATACCCTAGGTCTTGAAGATTTAAGTATTTGATCTTGTAAAATATAAGCATTGATTTCCAAGTATTGAACTTAATATATTTTATATTTTTATGTTTGTTTAAAGTATAAGCATAGTTTATGAATTACGTTTTCGTTATGAGATACGTTACATATTTTCTAGATCTGTCACAAGATATAATGTACTCAACTTAATATTGAATTATGTCCATAATAATTTATTCAACTTGCTCCATTTTCTTCATAGCTTTGTATTTGCGAAACTGAAATAGACAAAATGTATTTTAAACTTAAAGGGTACTTAAAGGAGAGGACCAGGCTAAGTGCGTTTATTTTTATTTGTAAGTCGATATAAAATATTATAATACATAATTTCATTTTGAAATTATGTATTCATCTACTACAATATTGAAGAAGGCATGAGGAATTACGTGTTTTAGCAGAACCCTTTGCGTTATAGGTCTTTGGGAGGCGGATGACGTATAAGTGTAGGTTGACCAATAACGTTCCTTTGCAACATTACGATTACGTCATTCGCTTCAAAAATAGGCATAACGCCTTCTTTAATAAATTATCAAAAATGTATCATAGAATGAAATGTTATATATTTTTGATATTATGATGAATACATGTTTCCAGTTCAAAATAATCGGTATTTTAATGATTATTTTGAGTAAAGAAAATAACAGACATTTTAAAATGGTCCTTGCCTTTAATTAACAGTAACCCTTGTTACAATTGCTTTTCTTATTCATTCTAATTTCTAAATATTAAATATAAATATTGGGCGTAATTTAATTAACGATATTAAGTAATGTAAGGGCTTTTATAATTTATCAAATCCATAGTTTGACCTTTTCCAAATCGATATCAACTTCAAAAACGTATTAAGTAAAACATAATTGGGATCAAAACATCTGATCAAAACCCACACCAAATCAAGGGCACATCCATTTCTAAACACGAAATGCGTATAAGCTTTCATCGCTAAAAATAGAGGCGTTAATTTTTTTTTTTACAATTTTTTTAAACAAAATTGTTGTTAAACGAAATTCTTGAAATTTTAAAGTTTCTATTTTTTAGTAAGATTTCCTTAATGGTTACCTGGCACGCGAACGAGTCATGAGTTTCGTACTAATACTCACCTGTTTTAGCCTTTAGGTACCATAATTAAATTAAAAACTAAACGTAGCTCGGTGTTAACCTCTGAAACTGCAAGTTTAAACAAAAAGAAACTAAAATCTAAATAAAAATATTCACCTAAAAAAATGTTTACAAATACAAATTCGAAGAACAACTTTTGGTTTCGTTTCACGGTTTATTTCGTGTATTTCGTTTGTAAAATGGAATGTTTGTAAGTTATGTTTAAGTGTGATAAAAAGGAGAACACACGACCCAGTTTCTGCGGTTTGCAATGTGGCGGGACTTACCACAACAAAACGGTACCACCTTTTCAATAGAAGAAATATACCGCTAGACACAAAAAGTTAATTCGTCAGTCAAGCTTATAATAATGTCGCCTAAAAAACTTGTCTCTCTCAATAATATAGCGGGACTCTATCATTTCCACATTCTCAAATCATTCGTGACCATTCATTGTAATGTTAGTTTTGGTTTAAATTGCGTTTAAAGGTGTACTTATACTATACTAGTAGAACCAGAAGTATATAATACGTCTCTTTGAGAGAGAAGTGTACAAGCACAAAACGGGCTAATTGTAACATGATTCTTCCGAACATCATTTTACATTTGGAGAAAGATTACTAAACCGAATCACATAGGCGATAAATAGCTCTCTCATCATTATTAGCGTTTAACTATTTGCCAAGGCGCATGCGGTTTTGCATTTTGTCCCACGTCAAGACAATCAAGGTTTGTGGGTTAACTGCTGAGGATTTAGTACCAAACAGTTATAGAATTCACCCATCTGAAGTTTGATGAGCGGGAGAGCAAACAAAAAGGGTGAGCCTGGGAAGAATCATGTTACATACTTTAAGAGGATACAGAGTGTCATCCTTCTTCTATTATCCTCTTCTGGTAGAACTAAATTTCTGCGTTAAACCTCGAAATACGATGAAGTTGATATATTTTCCAATTAGGAAGTTTCACATTTTTGGCCGCCATTTTCAAAGATGGCCGCGGACTGATTACGTATGTTCCTGCAAAATTTTAGCTTACTAATTTAAGAGGGTTGGGCTGGGCTGGGCGTTGATTGTCAGTCGGTAATAACTTTTACACATATAGATTGGCATAGAACTGAAGTGGTTAAGTATGTCTTTAAACTTCAATATTTACTGCCCTTCCAAAAATTTATCTGGTCAAAGAAAACTCAACAAAACTCTCTCTAGAAAGTCCCGAAGCGTTCGCCCTCAATCGGAAACTAAACTTGGCACTCAATGCTAGATATTATATCCAAATACCATAACAGAAAGGGGAAAGCTGTCATTACTCGTACGTTAGATATAGAATTAAAACCGGGGTTCGGTGTTAGCGAAACCGCCCAGTTATATATTAATACATAAAAAAGTTGTTTTTGAAGGCCTGCAACTTGTCAGAAAAGTCAAAATACAATTTTTTCTTTATTGTTTATTTCTCGAGTTAAAATGTACGGAGCAAAGTTAGTCAAGAAGTTAAAGGATTTCTTTGATTTTATTTAAAATTATGAGGCCTCATTTTGAATCGGACTATGATGGAAGAGGTTTATGTACCTATACCCGTGTTTTGGGGTTAAGATTGTCCGTGATTAAATCAACCAAACGAAACTTTGACCGGCTTGAGTTTTAAGAAGGTTATAAAGATTTGATAAATCCTTAATTCGTTTAATTTAATATTTGAAATGCATGCCTTTTTAGGAATAAAAGGATAAAAGCGTGACGAATTGTTATTTTATTAAATAAAATTTGCTTTTAAATTGGGACGGCCGTGTCGAATTGATGGAGTTATAGAGTGTGAAATTTCATAAATATTAATTCCGTATAGTTTAAATTTTATTTAATTTATAAGGTTAAAATTATGAGGTAATCCGGCAGGAAGGCAGGGTCATAAACGTATACTTTCAAATTGAGCTTTTATAGTAATTTTAATGAGCGATTAAGAACCGCAATTTTTGTAGTTTAACTAGTTTGTGGAATTTTTTGCAACTTTCGATGACGTGAAGTTTGCTTAAAGAGCTAAGAAAATTCAGTTTTAGTTAATGAAAAAATTGAGACTACTACACGCAAATATTTACTAGTTTCTTTAGTGAAAACAGACCTTTTCAAAAAACCGGTGGTAAAGTTGAGTCTCGTGTTTAAGTTGTACTCCTTGTTTTTTTTTTTTTAAGACAATCGGTATGTGAACAACAACGACACTAGATATAACTTCAAACAATACAGCCCACCAAATTTGGTGCTTGACTAGTGACTTTTGAAGCCCTGTCTATGTCTATCGCAGTTGTACCCACCTACCGGATGTTCCGGTTATCAAGCAGACGATAACAGGGTCTATTAAGAGCTGAAGTTACATTTTTTCTAAAATTATACCATAAAAAATTTATCAATCTAATACTCCCTAGGACTTTATCATCATATTAAAATCGTCAATTCATTGACTATGTATAAAATCGGAAGAAATTTAATTCAAAGCACATCTTTTAGATCTCAAGTCTTAGCCTTACGTCACCCAATGACGTCAATATATATATATGAAATTAATGCGAGGGCGGCGAACCGGATATAATTATGCAACGTGATTTACTATAAATTTCTAACCCATATATATTTCATCACTTAAGTTTCTTTTTTCTTAAGAACATTTGGAAAATATCGGTATTCAATTAAGGATGAGATTTCTAACACTACAGACAAAAGATGACTGACTAATTCAATATCTTCTACAGGGTGTTTCAAAAAAGGAGGGTGGTAGTACCACAATTCAGGGTATTCTATGGGAAATCCATTTTAAGTCGAAAATTAAATTTTATGGAATTTTGCCTTAAATATAAAAGTTATGACCCCTTGTTTAAATTATCACTGTAAAATTTCTATCAGTTTCTAAATTGAATTTAAGAAGGGGTCATCCGTAAAACACTCCAATATTCCTAACTTGTTTACGGTTATTTTGATGGCATGTTGCCCTATAAGAGCCACCGTTTAAAAGTTACGAACATTAGAGTGTTTATGGATGGCCCCTTATTTAAAGCGGCATTGTTTGTTCAGTTTCTCATGTTAAATTTTAGAAGGGGTCATCCGTAAAACACTCCAATATTCCTAACTTGCTTAGGGTAATTTCTATGGCATGTTGCCCTGTAAGTTATGATACATTAAGGTATGTTTCGAGTGTTTGTGGATGACCCCTTTCTTAAATTATCATTGTCTGTTCAGTTTCTCACGTTAAATTTAAGAAGGGGTAATCCATAAATCACTGCAATATTCAAAACTTGTTTTGGATATCCCTTAGGTCAAAATATCATAGAACATTTGAGCCAAATTAATTTAAATAAAAAGATGTATGGGTATACAATTAAATGTGACATTTTCTTTACGCTCTACAAAGATGGCTAATTCAATATTATTCTTATTATTAATTCTTCTATTATCCAGCCATAATAACACACAGGTGTACTCCCAGGCAGGAAGCCCTAAAATATCCCGTATGACCTTTCTTCGTACACTACACTACACGACATTGCGTTGGGTATTAAGATAATTTACATTCTCAAGGAGGGATTTTATTCTATTTATAAATACAATGCATAATTCAAAAGAAAGGAGAGATATCGTGGAGAGAGAGGAGCTAGTAAAACGGTCTATCGACCTTTGCAAGGGCGAGTACATTTTCAATGCCATGCAGCATCCCACAAAAACATCTTTATTTTTCCTTTTTTATTAAACCCCCCCCCCTTCCCCTACATTAAGTCCCCCTTTAATTTGTACTAAACTTAGTCTCACATTAAAGAACATTATGTTGTATATCTCTCTAGATATGAAAAGTATTTTTTATATATATATACTTAACGAGTTCAAAATTCTGTATATGGAAGTGTTGAGGTACAGTACATAATTTGTAGTAAAATATTTTCAGGATTTTTTTTACATCTATGGTTTGAATTTTTTACTGTATCTGCTTCGATTTTTTTTCTGTGCATATTGTAGCTCGTTGAATATAGAAACGACTATTTTTAGACCTTATTGTTTGCAGCGATTACTTAACTAAAGTGAAGTTTGTCGTTTGTAATCACTGGCACGTATTACCTTTAACAGATTAGGCTTCATTTTCAATGCACCTATGGTCTTAGTTAGGGATGAAAATAAGCAAAGAAATTAATTTTATCGGTCATTTGTCCAGTGAACCCAGGCTCTAGAAGTACAAAAACTTTATCTTTCAAGAAGAAATAGTCTGAAGTAGAAGTTTTTCAAAAGGATCTCTAAATTCTAAAATCCTATCGGACCAAGTGACCACTGACCCCCTAATTTTCTTAATTATTCATTATAGCTTCATTTTCCTTCTGTATAGTATTAACTGGCAAAAATGAACTTTCCTAAGACCAATTGTAGATAAGACAAAAAATATAAGGATTGAGTTGCACATGGTCTTAGGTGACAACAGGGTGTTTCTGGTATCACTGCCATAAATTATATGGTGTGTAGTTTGGTCGAACTCACTGGAAAATGTCGAATAACATGCATGGGGTCTACAACATTTAGTTATACACTGATTGGCCCCTAAAACGAGGAAATAATCACCCATGTGGAGTAATTGATGTTACTTTACCAGAATATGCCCGCTTCTACCCATTTCACAACTAGTACAGACCACTTCTTCTAGGTTAAGGTTCAATAACGTTCTTAAATTGAACACATTGATACATCTTACTCCACATGAGTGACTTGTTTTATATGGACCAATCAATGTTTGGGAACCCATATCTAAGTAACTAAAGGTTATATACCCAATGTTCTTTGACACTTTCCAATCAGTTTAACCCTAAGAACACACCCTTTAATTTATGACAGACTTACCAGGAGCGGCCTGCGTACGAAATTTCGACTCTCTGTTTCTTACTTTCATGTTATGGACTATTTGTACCTGCTAGATTATAAGACATACAATAACAAGAACAATATTTTATTCTCATGAAGTATACTTGAAATCCCGTGGATTTTTTTTTCTTCCGCATGGTGGTGGTGGTATTTTATTTTTCATAAATATTTTTTGTTAAGAAAGCGGCGAACAAAGGCTTAAGCGAAAGGATTTTTCTGTTTTGCCAAAAAAAAAATGCCTTCACGATTTTCCAGTAAAAAACTCATTATATTGCAATCAAATAGTCTTGCCTTGTCTCTTTTCTAGCCCTTTTCTCCATGCACTAGGCTTAGCGCTATTAACTTTCATTTTTATTTTTCTTATGTGGCATACCATCAACCATTGAAATGCGTCTTAAAAATCCTGAGATTGTAGTTCGGTTTTGTACTTTAAGTATTTTGGTATTAACCTTTTTCTTGATGTCAACGTCTTTTCAAAGGAACTTATGTTCGAGTACTTAAGGCCCCACCAACCAATGTCTTGTAGCGTATTATATTTTTGAGGATGAAAAATTATACGAACTTCGAAAGGTCATTTTATATAGTTTTCTAAGAAGCAATGCCGAAAAAGTTAACTTTATTTTTGTCGACTCCGACTCGTATGGCCCCGAGTTGAGCAAGTTTTCTAGAATGAAATAGCTTTTATACCCTGTTGATGTTAATTGTTACATTTTTCTTGTTTTTTTTCTTTCTTTCTAAAAAGGGGGCCTCTTTAGTGAGTGACTTTTTCTTAGAATGTTCCGATCTGATCTTGTATTGCGTATAAGTAGTTTCGGTGTAGTATATTAACACGAAGCTATTGTTTAAAAAGTTTTAATGGAATTAGATGTCTTTTTACCGTAGTCAGAAAGTATGGTTGATCTTGGTATGATACTTTGCAACAGGAATCGAAAAATCTGGGTTTTACCATGGTTTTACTGAGTGTTATTGCTTTTTTCTGGGTTTTTCTTGGGTTTTTATGGGTTTATTGGGTTTTAGGAGTTTCATTGGGTTCTTTCTTTGGGTTTTAGGAGTTTCATTGGGTTCTTTCTTTGGGTTTTAGGAGTTTCATTGGGTTCTTTCTTTGGGTTTTAGGAGTTTCATTGGGTTCTTTCTTTGGGTTTTAGGAGTTTCATTGGGTTCTTTCTTTGGGTTTTAGGAGTTTCATTGGGTTCTTTCTTTGGGTTTTAGGAGTTTCATTGGGTTCTTTCTTTGGGTTTTAGGAGTTTCATTGGGTTCTTTCTTTGGGTTTTAGGAGTTTCATTGGGTTCTTTCTTTGGGTTTTAGGAGTTTCATTGGGTTCTTTCTTTGGGTTTTATGAGTTTCATTGGGTTCTTTCTTTGGGTTTTAGGAGTTTCATTGGGTTCTTTCTTTGGGTTTTAGGAGTTTCATTGGGTTCTTTCTTTGGGTTTTAGGAGTTTCATTGGGTTCTTTCTTTGGGTTTTAGGAGTTTCATTGGGTTCTTTCTTTGGGTTTTAGGAGTTTCATTGGGTTCTTTCTTTGGGTTTTAGGAGTTTCATTGGGTTCTTTCTTTGGGTTTTAGGAGTTTCATTGGGTTCTTTCTTTGGGTTTTAGGAGTTTCATTGGGTTCTTTCTTTGGGTTTTAGGAGTTTCATTGGGTTCTTTCTTTGGGTTTTATGAGTTTCATTGGGTTCTTTCTTTGGGTTTTATGAGTTTCATTGGGTTCTTTCTTTGGGTTTTATGAGTTTCATTGGGTTCTTTCTTTGGGTTTTATGAGTTTCATTGGGTTCTTTCTTTGGGTTTTATGAGTTTCATTGGGTTCTTTCTTTGGGTTTTATGAGTTTCATTGGGTTCTTTCTTTGGGTTTTATGAGTTTCATTGGGTTCTTTCTTTGGGTTTTAGGAGTTTCATTGGGTTCTTTCTTTGGGTTTTAGGAGTTTCATTGGGTTCTTTCTTTGGGTTTTAGGAGTTTCATTGGGTTCTTTCTTTGGGTTTTAGGAGTTTCATTGGGTTCTTTCTTTGGGTTTTAGGAGTTTCATTGGGTTCTTTCTTTGGGTTTTAGGAGTTTCATTGGGTTCTTTCTTTGGGTTTTAGGAGTTTCATTGGGTTCTTTCTTTGGGTTTTAGGAGTTTCATTGGGTTCTTTCTTTGGGTTTTAGGAGTTTCATTGGGTTCTTTCTTTGGGTTTTAGGAGTTTCATTGGGTTCTTTCTTTGGGTTTTAGGAGTTTCATTGGGTTCTTTCTTTGGGTTTTAGGAGTTTCATTGGGTTCTTTCTTTGGGTTTTAGGAGTTTCATTGGGTTCTTTCTTTGGGTTTTAGGAGTTTCATTGGGTTCTTTCTTTGGGTTTTAGGAGTTTCATTGGGTTCTTTCTTTGGGTTTTAGGAGTTTCATTGGGTTCTTTCTTTGGGTTTTAGGAGTTTCATTGGGTTCTTTCTTTGGGTTTTAGGAGTTTCATTGGGTTCTTTCTTTGGGTTTTAGGAGTTTCATTGGGTTCTTTCTTTGGGTTTTAGGAGTTTCATTGGGTTCTTTCTTTGGGTTTTAGGAGTTTCATTGGGTTCTTTCTTTGGGTTTTAGGAGTTTCATTGGGTTCTTTCTTGGGGGTTTTAGGAGTTTTATGGGTTCTTTCTTGGGGGTTTTAGGAGTTTTATGGGTTCTTTCTTGGGGTTTTTATGGGTTTATTGCGTTTTGTGGGTTTCATTGGGTTCTTTCTTGGGGTTTTTATGGGTTCTTTCTTGGGGTTTTTTGGGTTCTTTCTTGGGGTTTTTTGGGTTCTTTCTTGGGGTTTTTTGGGTTCTTTCTTGGGGTTTTTATGGGTTCTTTCTTGGGGTTTTAGGGGTTTCATTGGGTTCTATCTTGGGGTTTTATGGGTTTCATTGGGTTCTATCTTGGGGTTTTATGGGTTCTTTTTTGGGGTTTTATGGGTTCTTTCTTGGGGTTTTATGGGTTCTTGAGGTTTTATGGGTTCTTTCTTGGGGTTTTATGGGTTCTTTCTTGGGGTTTTATGGGTTCTTTCTTGGGGTTTTATGGGTTCTATCTTGGGGTTTTATGGGTTTTATGGGTTCTATCTTGGGGTTTTATGGGTTTTATGGGTTCTTTCTTGGGGTTTTTATGGGTTTATTGCGTTTTGTGGGTTTCATTGGGTTCTTTCTTGGGGTTTGTGGGTTTCATTGGGTTCTTTCTTGGGGTTTTTATGGGTTTATTGCGTTTTGTGGGTTTCATTGGGTTCTTTCTTGGGGTTTTTATGGGTTTATTGTGTTTTGTGGGTTTCATTGGGTTCTTTATAATAAGACAATTGCGTAAATTGTAATTGCCATTTAAAATTCACTACTTAAAATTCTTAAAATGTAACTAATAAATATCATTAAATAACACCTTTGACGTTGAAAGAATAAATATTTTAAACTATCTTCAAAATTAATTTTTAATTCAACAGAATTGAAGATTTTATTGATGGGTTTTATTAAGTGGTTTTTTTATAGTAGGTAAAACCCAACAAAACCCGTGAGGTTTTTTGGGCTGTGTTTTTTATTCGAACCCTGTCTTTCAAAAGTAGTAGGACTATCTATCCACCCCAATTAGCTTCTGTCTTGGCGATGGACTACTGTGTACCATTGACTGCACTAAAGCTACTAAACATTTGCAGTGATAACAGAGTGAAACCCCTGATTTCACAGACTTAAGCACAATATTTACTAATTAATCTACTTCTGTCAGTTTCCAATTTCCATGTCATGCAATATTTATCTCAACCTTTCTAAAAAGGAAATGTAATAAGAGTTTTTGTTTTTTTGTTTTTTATTTTTTCAACTTTTGATATTAGAAATTTTCTTTCACCTTGGGATATTTTCAAAAAAGGGAAGTTTATAGTATATATGTATGAAAGTTAATAAGACTCCTCAGGTAATATCACCTCTAATTCTTTTCACAACGATTAGCACCATGAATGATAGATACGTAATACATAAATTCCAATATTTATCATTTGTAAAACATTAAAAACACTATACTATCATCAAAATACCGTTAGATATATTTTTCCATCTATTTTGATTGTTTTTATAACACGATGACTTGGATCTTCTTTCTTTTGGTTAACGGGTTAATGGTTTAAAAATGGTAATGTCTGTATAGGATAGGTAATCTTTTTTTTTTTACTATATTTCTTCTTCCTTTATATTCACTCCCGTTGTTTCATGTCGAGCATAAAATTATAGGCCTAGCGGCTATTGTATCGTGTATAGTATATTATTTAATATATACTATAAGGTCAGTGGTAAGAAATTATTTATTACCCAAAATATGAACTTTTTTTTCAACACTCAAAATAAATCTTCGAGTTTGTATTTCCTTTAATGTTATTGTGATAATATTAGAATTTAGAACATCAATTCCATTAATTTTGACTTAGGAATGTTATAAGTTGGATTGAAAAAATCCAATGTCAAGTGAAAATTTTATTTATGGTGAAATATTTTATTTTGTGATATATTGATGTACGTACTGTTTCTGATAAGTCTGCCATAAATTTAAGGGTGTACAAGTTCCTTGGATCAAACCAAGAACTGATATCTAGTTCATTAGGGAGAAGGTGTAAGATCCCTAAGTATTCGGGCGCCATAGTCCCAGTTCCCCTTTAAAAATAGAAGGGGGGATGTAAAAGGAGGCTGGGATATTTCGCCTCTCCTCAGTCGGAAAATACGTAATTTTTGTCATTCTCGTCGCGCTGACGTGAGTTTTCAAGAACCAATGAGATGTTGTTTGTAATTTAGAGGCGGGGATTAACTCCGGACCTACGTTTGGACTGGAGATAAAGCTAGAAATGTGGTGAATTTATACCTTCTCCTTACTAAACTAGATATCACTTCTTGGTCAAACTGAGTCTAAAGTGTCCAAGAAATTACCAGCGTACGAACAGTTCTACCTATTTTACTAGGCAAATGTAACTATTTCCTTGTTTTAGGTAGGGTTAATTGATTCCGAGTCCTTAGCTACGTAACTAACATATTGTAGACCAAATGGCATGCATGCACTCTTGAACCTACCTTCATTTAGTTCAGCTTTGATTTTGCATTGGATTGCTTAGACCTGGGCTGTCAAGTGTATGCCACCTCAATGCAGAACCATAACAGCTTGGGAAAAAATATTGTTCACCTAATTAGAAAATTCAAATGCCCCGAATAAATTGTCAAATTTATCATTTGACTCAACTTACTGACTTAATAAATATTTTACACGTCATTTCACGAGTCATACCTTACCCCCTGTACCTGCGTAGCACCGTTCTTTCCCCACATTTTCATATAGACTTACCTAGATTACTTTTGATGACTTGACGAAATGTTTTTTGAGTATTGATTGTACCGGATGAGATGACTCCCTTCGGATAACCCGTAGGCCTCAACGTCAAAATCACCCTATCCTATCTAGTTACAATGGGACCCCCTGTGTTTGAAACAAGCCAGCATGGAGCATTTTACCTGACGCTTTATCTCGTATATACCG
Organism: Phalangium opilio; assembly: GCF_054372755.1. NCBI lineage: Eukaryota > Metazoa > Arthropoda > Arachnida > Opiliones > Phalangiidae > Phalangium > Phalangium opilio. The sequence continues at coordinate 3,743,345 of NW_028324226.1, forward strand.
CTCTTATTTTGACACCGCCCACAACCTACGGAACTCTTTAGTTTTCTTTCAAGTCGGGGTCACTCGTGCGGAAACTACTACGTTTTCCATGGCAAAGGGGCGCTCGTATGACCTCTCGCGCACGCTGCACGCTCGCCTTTTGATAATAGCTTTCTCATGGTATAAAAAAAGTACTGAAACAGAGGCGAGGTTCCCACCCATCACCCTGCAACCATTTTACTTACAATAAGCCCGAAAAACTTCGCCTCGAAACAAAAAAACTATCAGCTAGCAATCAAATTTAAAAAAAAAACTCTGCCATACCAGTTTAACCTGACTTCTGTCCTGGTTGGTCTTCTAAGGTAGTATTAAGTAAAGGTGTTTTCAGACGATACAAATTTTGACTCAACTAGATGCAGACTTAAACGTTTTTGAGCCAAGGAAGGGGTCCCTAAATTTCCAGGCGCTATCTGTCCTTATTTGTCACTTGATCCGTTTAAACGCGGGGTAACACCAGGGGAGGGGGGGCATGGACAGGACGGTTGACTTGTAACGAGACAACCTTTACGAGCAATTAAGTCAGTGATCAATTTCTAATTTGGTGATTTCACTTGTCTAACTTCTGTTAACACGTCCCAACTAGTATGCTCAAGTTGACTCATTTAAATGAGTTGAAAAGTTGTAACGTCTGAAAGGGCCTTTAGGGTCTCTCCATCAAAGTAATTTCGTGATCTTTTTCGTTTAATTTTCGGCAAAATTTCTATTTAACTGCATGCTCTTGGCCAGGTAACTTCTGAAGTGTACTGTCAAGAGACTAGGTGAATGGTCTTGACTTAAGCAGTGTTTTTGTCCACTAAATTATCTTCGGGGAACTGTGGAAGACCGTGTTGTTAATTGGCACTTGGTCCGTTTAAACGCGGGGTAACACCTGGGGGCATAGAGATGATGGTAGCCTTGTAACGAGTCAACCTTGACGGGCAATTAAGGACAGATAGCACCTGCAAATTTAGGGGGCCCTTCCTTATCGACTTCCAGTGTTTAGATATAAAAATATGCAGAAGCCGAGGTAGTCCTTGAGAAATTTGACCTGGTAATCAACTTATACAAATAGTTCATCTGAGGGACCCTACACCATAACAGCAGCCTTGAAGAGAAGGTTTCCTTTATGTCTTACTTGTGATTAGACAACAAGGGGAAGATACCCTGGTTCTATTTGAGAGAGGACCCCTTGATACTCTTGAAACCACTGAAGGGTTTACCACGTGCATTAGAGCCTTTTCAATTTTATTATCTCTCAAGATGTATTTCTTGAGCAACAGTAAGCCTTGGTCAAAATTAAGAAACACCGTTTTCTAATGACTTTGTTTTTATTAATGCGTGACTTAATATATTTATTAGTATCAACCTCGTTTAAAATGTGTCGTCCATTAGATTCTTTGGTACTTGCACTCTTGCCCAAGTTTAAGGATAGCCTTGAGTTTCTAACGCATTTAGACTAAATTACCTTAAATTTGTTGAAAGGCACAGTCGTTTAGGTGTAGATGTCTTTTTAGGTAGATCATAGCTATTTCGTACCCAGAACGGTGTTTTCCCCTAAAGTTTTTTGTTCTTTGTGACGGCTCAAATATAGTTGATGAGGTTATGGCAGAAAACTGCAGCTCACACTCCTTATTATTACATAACTGGATCTTTCAAAATTTTGAATGACTAGAGGCCCCGGATAGACTATTACCCAGGTACGGAATCGTGACCCAACATCTTCATTGTTTTCTATCCCTCTTTTATCATAGCATAAATGTTATCATAAGTTCATAAGATGTGTTCCATAAGTTTGTCACTGGGTAATGAGAGCTTGTCATGAAGTGACTTAGGTCATAGATTTTCGTAATGCGTCGTCTGGTGAGGCGCTGTCAAAGGCTTAGTACAGACAAGAAGTGATATCTAGTTTATTAGGGAGAAGGTATAAGATGCCTAAGTATTCGCGCACCATAGTCCCAGTCCCCCTTACAAAATTCAAGGGGGGACGTAAAAGGAGGCCAGGCTATTTCGCCTCTTCTCAGTCGGAAAATACTCAATTTTCGTCATTCGCGTCGCGCTGATGTGAGTTTTCAAGAACCAATGAGATGCTGGTTGTAATTTAGAGGCGGGGATTAATTCCGGACCTACGTTTGGACTGAAGATAAAGCTGGAAATGTGGCGAATTTATTCCTTCTCCCCAATAAATTAGATATCATTTCTTGCTCTTTAGTATTACCTGGTATTACGAAGTATGGATAGTGTCATACTTATGGAATATTATTTATAAACTTATGATGTTACGGATTCTAGCAAAAGAATAACGTTTTTGTTATCGTATTAAAGTTAAGCTGGGATTTACTGTTTTTGCAAAATATATGTATTTTCATTTTCGAATGGAGGGGCTAGAACTAGACAGTGAAAGTACAAAATTTCAAAAAGTTGCGATAGTGAATTTAGGATTTTTTGGAAATGTATGTAGTAAAACGTTCTTCTATTGTTTAATTCAATTTGTTTTTGTTGTTTTTAAGGATTGTAAATATAATACTATAATACGGATATGTTGTGTGTGTGTTTTTTAATCATATTTGAAACAATACTAAGCTTTTAACAATAATATTGATGAAATTAGAAGTTAGTTAACTTGAAGTAAAACATTTGGCGTTTGGTAAAAATTTCTTAAACTGCATCCAGTTTTATGGCTTTTTGGGGTTCGATTTGCCGCCATCTTTTAAAATGGCGGTCCGAAAAGTAATAAAAATGTACCTATAGGGTTGACTGACAACGTCAGGTGCCTTTGATGCTAGTTTTACAATAATAATGAAGAATCGGGGTATTTTGGCCCCTTAGCTTTGGCTTGTTCTTCTCTTTCTCTGGTTCTTGGGAGAGCTGGGATTGAATATTACGGCGGACTGAAACACCGCTATATTTTGTGATAATCTAAAAGTGTTAACTGCTATTGATTAAGTTAAGTTTTTGTTGGCGAAATAATTTAGTTAATTTTCTTGAACTCAGGTTTTATTTTCTTTGCTCCGCTTTTGCAGGAGAGTGACCAGTTAGGTCCTACTGAGTGTACAGTTTTTTTGTATTCTGATTTTTTATAAAGGTAAAAACTCTCTCTCCCTCGCCCGCTCACCTCTTAGCCTTTCGTTAATCCTTCTACATTCTACGTCGACGTTAGCATTTATTTTTATTTGTACAAGTTTGGTAACATTTAGACCATAACGTTTAATTTCCAGTTACTTTTATATACATATATAAATAAAATTTTATATGGGAAGCAGATTTCTTATAGATAAAAAAAATATAATCGATAAAGCTGGAAACATTATTTCGTAACCAAGTCTTAACTTAACTTAATGCACTTTCCTGTTAGTTAAACCACTTAATCAGCAGATGGCATACTCGATTTTTTTCTGGCAAACATAAAAATCCTTTTAATACACCGGAAGGTTATCTGGCTTAGTTAGGCCTAACTAGTTCAACAAAAATATGTTATATAATACGACACCTATTGTTTATCCTGCAATAAATTTTATAGCGCCACAACCAATTTTATTGCGTGCATTTGAAAATCACCTTAGAAACAAACCTTAAGTTCTTAATCCCAACACTTCAACGGAAACAACTTAAACCCCTTATTTTTCTGATCAAAAATTATGACACGCGTTAAGCCTAACAGCAGCAACACCCATACACCAATAAATCATAACTCTTTGATGGATTAATTGCATTTGAGAAAGGTACCTACATTTGAACTCTTTGTTTTTGAAACATAATATCAACTTCATTATAATCCCTAAACTTTATCACCTTTTGTCGATCACCTTAGCAACAACCTTCAAAATCATTGGGAATTAGTTTTGATAATTTTTTTCTCGTATCTTATATCCCAATAATGCACCGGAGGGAAATAAATCAGATGAAAGGTGCTTGATAAAGCTTTCCATAAGGTTCTCGTCAGATTCGAGAGCCTAAATCTCGATAAGCCCTATAACCCGTTACCTGGTTAAAGGGAAAGTACAGGTAACATAACATTATACCTCAAAAGAACGGTGTTTTTCTAAATATAAAAGAAAAAAATAATAATCTCTTATTACAAAATAATTAGCATTTAATTAGTCTTAAAGATGAAGACTACTGCCTTGCCATCCGCCACTGGTTTAGTGGCGTCTGCTAGCCAGAACCTCTTAGCCCTACGGGATTGGTTGAACTCTCACAGCCTGATAGAGGTAGGAGTAAGGTAGGTTCGATTTAGCAGACGCCACTGAACCAATGGTGACTGCACCATCCGCTATTGGTATAGTGGCGTCTGCTAGCCAGAACCTCTTAGCCCTACGGGATTGGTTGAACTCTCACAGCCTGATAGAGGTAGGAGTAAGGTAGGTTCGATTTAGCAGACGCCACTGAACCAATGGTGACTGCACCATCCGCTATTGGTATAGTGACGTCTGCTAGCCATTACCTCTCTCAGCCTCTGAGAATTCAGTCAATACCGTAGGAGTAAGTGATTCGATTTAGCAGACGATACTAAACCAATGGCGGATGGTGTAGTAGTCCTCGTTTTTAAGACTAATTAAATGCTAATTATTTTGTAATAAGAGATCATTTAATTTTTAATAAGTTCTTTCTTTTAAGGTATAATGTTATGTTACCTGAACTTTTCCTTTAAGCCTTTTTTTTCAACCTTTTGTAGGTGTTTAGTAGACTTGAAACGTTGAAAATTAACGTTTGAATTTTAAAAAGTCATTTAAAACCGGCGTATTTTCGACCAAGATAAAATATCCCGCAGGCGATATAACTGTAATTTGTCTGCCAGCTTTTTATTTTGGCAATTTTTACCTTCCTTTATGTACCTCCAAGGTCCTTTAAAGGTGCCCTTAATTATTTAAAAATGGTTTGAAATTACATACTGCTTTTACTAAAGTACAGGCGGTGGTGGAATATTTTAATTTTTTATTTTCCCGTCAACGCCGGAATGTCAAACCAACTTGATATCAAACGTGATCGCGTAAAACGTTACGTGGAATTATTCTTAATCGTTGAACGTGTTTTTAAATGTAGGTTTAATTTCTTTAATTATGTAGCTATGTGTCTGGTTTTTAGTGTTAATTTTAATTACGGGCTGAATACCTATATTTATATTTTGGCCCGAGGTGCGCGCAAAATTAGTTCAAACTCAAATAATTAAATTAAGTCCTCAACTTTGTACCTTTTTTTTTAAAAAAAATAATGGTCTATAGTTTTGAAGTAGATTTGTCGATTTCATTTTTATCATTAAATTGAGTTTTCTTGAGCTCAAATCATTCATTAGCGCTAAAAATACAAGATTCGGTTATTAATAATTCTCAAATTTTCATGGGTAATTAACTGTTAGCTTTTAATTAGCAAACCCTTTGCGCAGCATACATTACCCCTGGAAGGTTCTATAACTGGTAAACAAGCAAGGCTGGAAGTAAATTGTTTTTACAAAGCTAGTCTCACTGGTCCAATAGGAATGTAATCTTCCAGGGTTTGCCCCGATTGTTTATTAATAGTCAAAGCAGAAGGGGATAATATAAGAAGGATGACACTCTCTATCCTCTTAATACTTAAGTTATGCAACACAATTCTTTCCAGGCTCACCTGCTCATCAAACTAAGTTCAGATGGGCATCGCATCGTGTGGTGGATTGTATAACGGTTTGGTACTAAATCCTCAGCAATCAACCCACAAACCTTGATTGTTATGACGTGGTACAAAAATCTATGCACAAGCGCATGCGCCTTGGCAAATAGTTAAGTGCTAATAGAGTAATGATGAGGGAACTATTTATCGCGTATGTGATTCGGTTTAGTAACCTTGCTCGAAATGTTCTGATGTTGGGAAGAACCATGTTACAATTACCCAGCTTTATAGAACACTTCTCTTGAAGAGGAGTATTATATACTTCTATTAAGAACTAATAGTTAATTAAATACACAAATTTGAGAATTCGTACCTAATTAACCATTCTAGAACTTATAGCGGTCATGAATGATTTAATTGTAAGCCCAAGAACGTATCCCTTATAATGTTTCAGAATTTTAAAATTAAGGGAAAGTGAAGGTTCAGTGTTTGCATGGACATTGGCGCCAATTCACGTTTATTTTGTAAACACCCTCTATCCTTTTAAGAAACTATACGTTTAAGGAGAAAATTCCAAAAAATGCGTACAAGGTTTGGTTTTTCATAAAAGAAGAGGAAGTTAACTCCACTCAATTAGATAACCTTTAAAATAATTTTACAAAAAAAGGGATACATTTATTTTATAATCTCAAGTCATTTTACAAAATTCTTGAAAAGCGAGGGTGGGTTATATTTTAAAAATTTTATTGAATAAAAGCAACTTCATGTACTCGGAGAAAGGATGAGTTTAGATAATCATACCCCCGAAATTATATTTTATTTTTGGCTGAATACCCCTTATATATCCTTTTTTGCCTCTAGAAAACTCGTACCAGTCTAGTGATTTCTCGTTTTTGACCTTAAACATTTGTCTAAACTATTTTAAACTTGGGAAATTAGTTCTGAGAAGGTTTTTTTTTTATAAAAGAATTCCTTAGTGACGTGAATTACTACTCGATCGTTTATTTCAATTTAGGGTTTAAATTTAAAAACAGATTTATTTAATAGGAGTGAATCTTGGAAAGGTAAAAAATATTTTCTTAAACGATTTTAAAAGAATCAATAGATAGCCTTGGAAACATCAGTTCCGCGCAACTTCTATTATACGAAGAGTTAAATTATGTTTGCTATCAAGATGTTTATTTATTGCTGGAGCCATAAGTTGATAAGATATGTTCCATAAGATAAGTTTGTCGCTGGTTACAAACTTGAGATTGTCTTGAAGGGAGTGAGGTAGGTCATAGATTCGAGGTAAAGCGACGCCTGGTGCATGAGGTGTTGTCAAAGGCTTGGTACACTCTAAATAGGAAGATGGATTGCAAAACCGAGTGTAGTCAATTCTCGCGTTGTTCTTGATATGAACTAGCTTTCAGTAAGTCTCTAGCATACGTAATAGTATAGGTAGTGTCATGCTTATGGAACATATCTTATAAACTTATGCTGGAACCTTGCGTCTTTTAATTGTCAAAGGTAAATTTCTGGGGTCATAGGTTAAAATGCCGCAACGTTGTTGTGTTGACCAATATCGATAATTAAGTTTTTTTAATTAAAGACATTTTGTAAGTAGGTGTTGTAAACCCCAATTTGAACATTTTGATTTTAGTTGGAGATATTTCAGTTCAAAGGTTACTTCATGTAAGATCGATGGCGAAATTCAATTGACACATTTTCGCTCGCGTCTCATGCAAAATGCAAATAAATTTATTTGCATTTTAGTTTCGAATGCAACATTAAAAATATTGCCTATAATTTATTTTAATAATTTTGCACTTTATTGCACAAATATTTTCGCAAATCTGAGTGTTATTTTGGAGTGTGCAAATTCCAATTCACTATAATTGCAAAATAAGAAAATAATAAAACCATTTAAGTTTCAAACCTAAATAAAATTTAATAAAAACTAAATAACTTCAGAAATAAATATTTTAGTAATTCCGTCAATAAAAGAAGAAAAAAATCCCACACGAACTTAACGTTATCCTTCCTCATCCCAAATTATTTGCACTTTAAGAAACTCGATTAAAAACTTAAGAAAAACCCAAACACAACAAATATAATAGTTCACCTAAGGGCCTTTTATAACGAGTATATTAATTTTTTTAAATATTTTTGAATAATTTTTAATATCCACTTTATAATAGCTACCTGAAATAACTACCTTTTTAAAGATTTTAAAATACACTCCGGGAAGTTCGATTTTGTGTCGAACACGTTTTAAAGATGAAAAAAATGTATTATTTTGGTCGATTGCTGAATAAAAAATCTGCAAAAATTTCTAAACCTTTTATTTTCCTTTTAATACGGTAGAAAGTTAATTTTAAAATGGGCAACTTCTTTCTTATTTTAATTTGGAATTTAAGTTTTTAAAATTGAAATTAAGTGTATATTTGGTACAATTGGTTCCTTGTTGAAGTCGAGTAAGGTAGTTCGAACGCTTTAGCACACACGTAATCAAAGATAACGATTTTCTCCTTTTTTATTTTGTACAAATTCCCGCCCTTTTGAAACATGCGAAAATCAACTACATTCACGCCTACACTCATTTTAAATACTTCTTCAGTAACTGTGGTGGCTTCATTGTGATTTCTCTAATTTTCGAAGGTGAATTAGTCAAACGTTATCAAGTGATTTATTGAAATTGAGGGACGTTAAGCAAACTTAAGTCTCGGTGTAAAGCGGATGACGTCATTGTAAAAACCTGTTGGACGAATAGTACCACCTGACTGATTTATTTCGTGTCTTCAAATATTTTTTACTGCGACGTCGTCTGCTTCACACCGAGGCCTAACGCGTAGTGGAGTTAATTGCTTATAAATTCATTAATATTGTAGATATTTCCATTGTTCAAATTTAAAATGTTATTTATTTTAAATGCTCTTTCGATTCGATTAAAAAATAAAACATTACTAACCCTTCAAAAATAGGTGGTAAAATTGAGTTTAGCATTTGACCACCACATTGTTTTCTTAAAGCAGAACATTGATAGGTTTGTGGATAACAAAGACATTAGTTACTACTTCATACAATAAGAATTTTTATGGATTGGCAACCTTGAAGCTTTATCTAATGTCATTATTATTGTAGATAATTGCTAGGTTCAAATTTAAAATTTTATTTATTTTAAATGCTCTTTCAATTAGATTAAAAAATAAAACATCACTAACCCTTTCATTGGATGGCGGACAACACACCCAAAAACTTCCTGGACATGATAATAGAACTCTGTTCAAAGTTTGGGGGTATTGAGTCTAGTATTTGGCCACATTGTTTTCTTAGGGCAGAACATTGATAGGTTTGTGGACAACAAAGACATTAGTTACGACTTCATACAATATGAACTTTTATGGATTGGCAACCTTGAAGCTTTATCTAACGTCTATGGATACACATACCAATCAATGTTCCACCTTTTGAAAGGGTCTATTCTTGTCGTCCCCCTGTTGGTTAAAGATACCCTATTATGATTCTTACGAAGTTACAGAGGTAATTTCGTGATAATCTACTTCTAATAATTTTTCATTCTTAAGTCTGTCGCTTTAGAGTTTTGCCTTAAAATGGGAGAAACCAAAATGCCAAGATTTTGGTAAAATCTCGTTTAAGAGTGGGTGTAATTTCTATTTAATTTGAAATTTAATTAAACACGGTGGGTTGCCGATTACGGGAAACGTAAAATAACGTTTTCTTTTCTATTATTCTATATGGATTTAAGTTTAAACCAAATTTAAAATTATCTTGGCCCCATTTCTATCCTGTATTTGTTTTTCAGACACCCATACCGTGAAATTGAAATTTTATAACTTAATATCAAAATGAACTCGATACGATAAAAATACCTCCAGATTTTTCAAGGGTCTTCTTAAATTTTAGAATATTTTCTAACACTTGAAATATCATAATTTTTAATATTTTGATTTCAATTATAGGTTGTTTGTTTTGTGAAGCGGTAGTTTCTTTTAAGTTTTAATTGAGATATATCTTTTCACGATTAAATTGAGACTGAAGCTTTAATTAAATTTCAATTGTTTATATGATGACTTTTTATAACCGAAAATAATTTGGAAAATAGGTTGAATTGAGTAGAACTGAATTATATTTTTAAGTATAGTTTAAAAATATCAACGTACAGGGTGTTTCTGATAAGTCTGACATAAACTAAAGGGGATGTTCTTTGGACGAACGATTTTGATTCAAAAATGTAACTTCTATCTCCATTTTGACGTCCGGGCTACTATTTTCCAGTTATGATTTGAGTGTTTTAGGGATGACCCCTGAATTAAATTAGAAATCATTGTCTTTCAGTTTCTTAATTAAATTTAAGGGGTCATCCGCAAAATACTCCAATCTTAACTTAAACAGTTCCCCGGACGACAAAAATGGAGATAGAAGTTACATTTTCGACTCAAAATTGATTTCCCAAAGTACATCCCCCTAATTTATGACAGACTTAACAGAAACACCCTGTATTTTTAAGTAGTTTAAAAATATCAGCATATATGGCAATAACAATACTTTTAAGATATATTTTGTAAGTTTGAAGATGGTGTTTAAGAGGCTTCGTGAATTCTCATTAAGTTAACGCCGTCAAAGCCTTAATTTAAATATTTGAATAAATTAGATTTGAAAAAAAAGTTAAATATCTTTCCAATGCCACTTAAATGACCGAACATATACCAATACAATTCAACCAGGAAAATCTATCTCTCTTCACCACTAAATAGTAGAGCCTGAAGAATAAAATCTAGGTAAACACGTATTTTAAAATGATTTAAATCCGCTTATTTATAGTATCAAAATTTGCATATTGTACAAAAGGCTTATTATAATTAATAGATGAAACCCACTTGGGTAAAACCCTGGCGTGGACACATTTTAATGGACTTTAGTAAATACTTAACTAGGAAATTACCCACGCTTCATTAAAAAGGAATCATTTGTACTTAATAATATCAAAAGTGGGTGAAAGATAAACACTCCAATTTCAAACGACTTACTTAAACCAAGAAGCGATATCTAATCCAAACGTAGGTCCAGAGTTAATCCACACCTCTAAATTACAACCAGCATCTCATTGGTTCTTGAAAACTCACGTCAGCGCGACGCGAATGATGAAAATTACGTATTTACTGAGGAGAGGAGAAATAGCCCCGGCCACCTTTTAGGTCTCCCCTCCCCTTGTATTTTGAAAGGGGACTGGGACTATGGCGCGCGAATACTTAGACATCTTATACCTTCTCCCTAGTAAACTAGATATCGCTTCTTGCTTAAACCATAGAGACTATAAACCCCAAGGAGTGGCAGGTCCCCCGCTCTACAAGCGCAAATAATGATGTTGCTCCTAAATCGGTACATGAGAGCTTCCGGCCCGTTTAATTTTGCTTAGCGGAAGTCGCCCTGTACCGGGAAAAAGGGGGCAACAAGTTGAGGCATTCCTTCCACTCCTTGGGGTTTATAGTCTCTATGCTTAAACTACGTAAACACAAGTAATAAATAACCTAGTTAATATACAAATATATTCAAGACGTCAGTAATTTATCTGGGCGCCATTTTACAAGATGGTGGGGCGTTAAGAAAACAATTTCTTATAGTGAGCGTCTTATACTTGAGAATAGAAATTTCTCTATAGACAAACCTAGTTACAACTGTAGGCCAAGGGGTTTTGGGTGATGAGCGAGTGAATTTCAGAAATATAGATGATTTGATGGAAACGAAATAAAATAAAATTAAAAAACTCCTAAATTAGGGAGTCTGAGAGGGATCCGCCAAAAATGCAATTTTTAATTTACTTGGGGTGAAATTAAAGGCGGGAGCTCAAAAAAGCTCATCAGAGATTATATTGATATCGACAAATTATATGAGGGTCAAAAACCTGACGCTCGTTAAAGAACTATTTCCAGAAGTGTATAAATTGAAGTAGAATTATAGTCTCTCCTTTTTTAGTTTAAATTTGTTGACAGGGTGTTTCTGATAAGTCTGCCATAAATTAAAGGGAGATATTCTTTGGTCGATTTTGCCATTCTCGTAACGGTTTTCAAGTCAAGATTTCAGTATTTTACGGATGACCCCTTAAAATTAATTAAGAAACTGAAAGACAATGACTTCTAATTTAATTAAGGGGTCATCCCTAAAATACTCAATCAATATTACTTGAAAACGGTGGCTTGGACGGCAAAATGTCATAGAAATTGCATTTTCGACTCAAAATTACCCAAATAACATCCCCCTTAATATATTTCAGACTTATCAGAAACACCCTGTATACCAGTTTAAAGTGTATATGTATCAATTATTTGTCAATCTAATGTGACATAAACAGCATAGTCAAATATATAAACAAATTTACGTCATAAACAATTTTCAAAAGTAGGGGTTAAAATATAGTCTGGGGTTTGACCACTTAGTTTTCTTAAGACATTAACATGTGGATCCAAAGACGTCAGATAAAACTTCAAACAATGCGGACTGGTAACTTTGAAGCCCTATCTAACGTCTTTGTTGTCAACATAATGGATGTTCCATCTTAAATATCAGCACCCCTCTTTTTAGAACTTTAAACTTCAATTAATTAACTTCTGTGATTACTTAAAATATAAAAATATATATAGTGGCCTCCCTCATAATATACCTTTTAAAAATACAACAATTTATGGCTGAAAGGAAGAAGATATATATTTTTGACGTTTTGGAATCTGTCCCGCCCGTTTTGGGGATTTTGTGTACTCTCTACATTACATGGGATGATGGCGCGTGCCGTGGAGTTTAATGTTGATGTTAATGTACCTTAGAGAAGGGACTGTTTAATTTATTCGCGTGCTGGTAGGTCTAAATACCAGAAAAAAAACTATATGTAAAGAGCCTATACAGTATTATTATTACGTATTGTATGTTTACTTTTCTGGGTGGAAGAGGATGTTTTTTTTATCATTCAGATAAATTAGGGTTATTGTTGTAAAAACGGATGCGTCTGTTTTTATACCGTATTATTTGGTTTATCTTTGTCGTATTTAAGTAGAATTATGATTAGGTTATTTGTTAGTATAAAAATGTAAATATTTTCTACGTTAAACTTCTAAAAACGAATAGCGCTTTCGATCGATTGCCTTATTCGTCACTTTCGTTTATGTTATTGCTCGTTTTCGTTCTTCTTTCCACTATCTTTTTTGGTAAAATATTATTGAAGCAATGTACGCCACTGTTAAGACCTCAGATCGATATTGGAGGCTGATCTGTTTTTAATAATTTAGTTCAGTCTGAAGCAGACTATTGATGTTTGTAGAAGTAACACATTTTTTTTTTGGTGAAAAATTATGGGTGAACGAAAAGTTCAGATCCAGGTTTTAACTTATTTAGTCTAGTCTGAAGCAGGCTCTAGATGTTTGTAGCAATAAGGCAATTATTTGCCTATAAACTTCTGAGTAGAGCGAAAGTTCAGATCAGAGTTTTAACTCTTTTAGTTGGGTCTGAAGAAGGCTCTAGAAGTTAGCGGTAATAACACAATTTATTATGGGTGGATAAAGAGTTGAGAGATCCAGGTTTTTATTCATTTACTTGAGTCTGAAGCAGGCTCGAGGTATTTGTAGCAATAACGCAACCTTTGCCCGGAACGTTATGGGTGGACGAAGTCCATGTTTCAACTCATTTAGTTGAGTCTGAAGCAGGCTCTATACGTTTGCAGAAAAACAGTTTTTCGCGGAAAGTTATGGTTGTCGAAGTGTTGAGAGATCCTGGTTTTTTACCAAATTAGTTGAGTTTGAAGCAGACTCTAGACTTTTGTAAATGCAGTAATAACACATTTTTTCGCGCCTAATTATGGATGGTGAGAAAGTACAGTGTTCACTACAAAATAGCAGTGACATAACGCGCTTAAAATAATTTTTTTAAAAGTGAAAATGGCTTCTTAGCGTTTTAACACAGACGCGAACCAAATTATAATTTCAAGCGTTATACCAAGGTCGTCCAAGGCCTTCTTCTGAACATGCCATGCCAGCTATTATAAATGATGTCAATTCTTATATTACAAACCCCTATAACGCGTAACACCCTTTGAAATTATTGTAACGTGAAGAAAGAATGGAAAGGGTAATTTACGTAGTGTATACACTTCTTCAGATAAAACCTTACACTTTTACTTCCATAGCTCTCGCCGACAATAGTGGTAGAATTAAAGTGGCGCGCCTCTTCTAATGATTCCGCCCATTATGCCCTCATGCCAACTGAATATTAATTTACACTCGCCACGAGTACAACAGTTCTCCAAGAAAAAGCGGTAACCTTTTTATTTTCTTCTATACATAACTGGATATGCCAGTTAGGATATAGTGTAGTGTCGTACATTTGTGATATTGTCTGGCTTTCTTTTACTGCTAGGTGGAAAATATTTGGGCCTGTTTCCTAATATTACGAATGTGGAATAACACGAAGTAGATTAAACCAAACCTATCAAATTATTTGTTGATTTGGTAACTTAAGGTGTTTAAAGGAATGGGTTTCCGTATCATCAATCCTTGTGACCTGACAAAATATACCAACGAAGGTTCTTAGAAGGGGTTTGGCATATTTGAGCCTTTGCGTCCCTACTCTGCACATTGTCTCATATCCTGTATGAGACAATGTGCAGAGTTTCAAAACATTCATGTACGAATTCCTTTTATTTACGTGTGGGCTCCTCCCGTTTTCAGGCTACTGCCATAGCAACCAGGTTGGTTTGTTTGAGTTTAATCTGGTTGGTGACGTGGTAAGGTCTAGCTATCTGCGGACACTGTGTTCTTGAAAGGTCAATACGTGATCTACGTTATTAATATAGATGGTGTATTTTTCTTTCGAGAACATGTGTTTTCCTTTAATGAAAATGGCGTGGATCGTGTGTATTTTCCTTACCAGAACATAAATACCTTTCAAGAACAGTGTAAATTTCGTTCAGTACATTTAGCCAAAGTTACTGTAACAACTTCGAATACTTCAATACGCCCTGATAATATATTTCTGAAATAACGGTCGAAAACTAGTTTTAGAAGGGGATAGCCCAAGTAACACTTTCTCTCTCTCTCTCTCTCGACAAAGAAATCTAAGAAAGGTTTAAAATTTCGCTAAATGAGCAAACACTTAACTGATTACTGGGTAACCTAAATTCTGTTTTGTTTTCTTTAAACTTCCGAGAAATTCGTCGAAAATATATGCATACGGTATTTATTATTGGTGGCTGCTAGGCTAAAGTTTCATTTAAAAATTTAGGAGTGTTTCTTATTAAAGATAGTTTTTGATAAAACTCGATATAAGTACTTAAGAAATTTAATGAAAGAGATGGCTGATGGTAAGCACTTGTATGTTAAGTGGCATGCCGAACTTTGAGAGGTACAGTACATCGAATAGTCTGACAGATCAGAATTGGATAAACCTTTTTTTAGTACCGTTGAACAATATGATTTTTCATATTCTGAATTAAGTTATTATTAATAAATTGTTTTGGACGTTTTCATTTTGAAATTAAGAGCTCTTATATTTCTTAAGTGGCGTTTTAAATATGTGCATTGCGCTTTAAAAATAACGTTGATAAAATTGGAAGGTATATATTCAATTAAACCAGACCCATTCTTGCGTTCAAGAACTGTTTAGAATTATTTTTAAACACCATCATGAAGAACATAGTGTTTAAGTTTTGCTTGCAATTTGCTCCTGAACGATATTGACGTATTGAATTCAAATCGATTTGGTTCTAATTTTTTATTGAATTGAAATAACTTAGATTTTTTTATAATTTAAATATAATCAATCAATAAAAAACTTGGATTTGTTTCCAAACAGGTCGTTAGGCCTAACTTTGTAAACAAAATCCTTTAGTTATTAGTAACTTATGAGCGTAGTTATTTAGTAAAAGCAAAATTCCAAAAACTAATCCTAACCTTCAACCCTATAAGGGTCAAAAAATTAAAAAAACACCCAAGTTAAATTAAGTTTCACTAAACTTAAAATACCACATTAATTCACTGGGTAAAAACTTACTTTTTAGAAAAAATAAATTAGAAATTTCACCCTTCATTTTTCAATAATTGCATACTTAAACTAGTTATTTAGTACCGCGAGAAAAATTATTCAAATTAATTTTTAAAATTCCCGATTAGTTTCAAAACGTCAAAACACGTACGTTTATGGTTAAATATTAAAATTAATCTTCATCGATAGAGATTAGATATGCATAACAAAAACTAGTTTTCTTCGGTTGTAGAGAGAAACATTTCAAGGATAAATATGATTTTTTTTAATTAAACCGAAAATATTACAATTAAAGTTTGACGTTTTATAATTACACGTATTCGCTGCGTTTCGAGAGAAGGTAATCATGATAATTTAAATAAAAGGGGAAATAAATCAAGAATATCCCTTCTTTCAAACAATTGAATGGCCGCGTAATTTTTATTTCAGTTTTTTTCCTCCTGCATACAACTTTCTCTGAAGTATTTAGTTTTATTTGAAGGATAAGTCTTATGAAAACTATACTGATTTTTAAGTAATAAAAGATGTTAGTCGAGCTTAATTTGAACTTCAATATGACACCAATTACATCGAAATTAGTCAATAAATAGGCAATTCCAATAAATACTTGAAGAGAAACCAACGCATATGAGAGACCGCCTCTTAGGTTAAATCCCTCGCGTCTAAAAGCAACGCCAGACGGCGCCCGAGTTCACTACACACTTAAGGCTAGCCGACTCGCACTGTATGCCTCTAGCGGAGCTTCTTGGCAAGAGGTAAATAAGCCAAGATGGCTGTCTTTCCTCCTATATGTTTTTTTCTCAGCAAATAATTCATTTAATGATCAGTACTTAGAACCATGAACAATAGGGACTTGGAAATTCTAGCTTAGGTCCACCCCAGCGCCATTATGGTATGCTTTTTTACAGAATGAAAGGTATTTAAACCACTCCTCCTGGTGGAAGTTACCGTGACGTTGCATGACGTAATACTGCCAAGTCCATGCATGTAATATACAAATTAGTTCATATTGACCATTAATAAGCATCTACTATAGACAGATTTTGGCGTTTTTGGTCTCTGTTATTCAGAACTAGGAGGGCTGATACCATTTACAACAGGAGGCCAGGATAGTTGGCGAACAAAGTGCAATACCAAGTAGCCAGGCCTCCTTGGTGTAAATGGTATCAATCCTCCTAGCCTGAAAACTATGTATTCTAAAAATTGTTTATAATTTATTGGACAAGTCCTTTAACGAGACGGCCGCGGAGAGAGTTGTTATCCTAGATTCTAATTAATTTTAAACGCAAGATTGACTACGAAACTAACGAAGGTAGAATTAAGCGATAACCCATTAAGTTTTCTACCTACTATAAAGCGTGGGGGTCATATTCAGCCATCGAATCATTATCTTTTTACCCCTAAATGAGTTTCTAAAAAACTAAATTTCGTGTATTTCACTGCATATCTTCTATTCATTCACTACAATTTCTTACAAATAAATCTTGAAAAAGTTAAATGTACTTTTTCAACAAAGAATATGATGGAAATATGGCGGGAACATCCGAAGAGCTTGGGTTTTTTTTCTTTTTTACAAGCAATTAATTTAATTCTTTATATCCACCTTAAATTTTCACTACTTTTTTTAATATTTAAAGAAGAAAAAACTTTAACCTTCTCCCACCGGGTTTTTATTGGGCGTTAACCATAATTTTATTATTATTATTTTATTTTTTTTCCTATTCAAAATTGTTTCTTTTGATAGTTAAGGTTAAGGTACTTTTTACCTTTTTTTATTATTAACAAATAAAAATTATAAATGTTACTATAAGAAAAAATAACAATTTAAGTGTAAGCGTATAAGTATATAAGAAATGTTGTGGCCACAAGTGCGACGCTTCTTATTCTTTGTAATATGCTACCAAGAAGTGATATCTAGTTTATTAGGGAGAAGGTAGAAGATGCTTAAGTATTTGCGCTCCATAGTCCTAGTCCCCTTTCGAAATACAAGGGGGGACGTAAAAGGAGGCCGGGCTATTTCGCCTCTCCTCAGTCGGAAAATACGTAATTTTCGTCATTCGCGTCGCGCTGACGTGAGGTTTCGAGAACCAATGAGATGCGGGTTGTAATTTAGAGGCGGTGTTTAACTCCGGACTTACATTTGAACTAGAGATAAAGCTTGAAATGTGGCGAATTTATCCCTAATAAACTAGATATCACTTCTTGATGCTACTTCGAGAAAGATGTGACTGAACAATTTACCGCGTGTTCTTATTTAGCAGGTCCTAAACCTTAATTTTGACAATACATACAGGGTGTTACTGATAAGTCTGCCATAAATGAAGGGGGATGTTCTTAGGGCCATTTTGAGTCAAAAATGTTCAGTCACATCATCACATTTTGCTGTCCGGCCCACAAATTCAAAGTAGATCGGTCAATCGTCAAAATGATAGATTTTTAACCTCCCTTTTGTTTCTAAAACCTTTTGTTAGTTATTGTAGGATAGTTTGAGACGGAAATTGAATTCCATAGCGTGCGTTATAAGGTATTCAAGGTCCTTTTAGTAAATTTGAATTAAACAAAGTTAAATTTAATATGAATTATCGCTTTTCTAACCGGTAATAATTTTTAAACTTGTAAAATAACTTTTGAAAATATTTTATAAATATAATGGGGGAAAAGGATTAAAATTGGGTACGTTTATTTTACCACCAGGTGCGCGTAAAACTGCGCATTATTCACGGATGATTTCTATTATCATTTCATAATAAAACCCAAAAACGGGCCTTCGATTCGTTTTACATTCCGTGCGCCACTTTTTACAAAAATCATATTTTATATAAAAGTTTTTTCATATTTTTCTTTTTATATTAAAAAAGTCCAACCTATAGCTTTAAATCGCCCTTGGCCTAATTCCATCAGAGTCCCGATCTCCCCGAAGACATTTTTTTTTTTGTTAAACTATAGTCACGGGCCTCACGTCATCACGTGTTAACGCGCCTTAGCCCTTAACACGGTCACAGCCGGAAATCTGCCGACACTATTCGTTAATTTGTTTGTTTAAAAAAAGAAGTAACGTTTTCTCTTACAATTTTTCATAACATTCAAACATCACGTTTCCTTTTGAACACGCGGTGCGAAATTGTGACAGATGAAATTGTCTTTAGTGATATTATTATAATATAAAACGTGTCCTTAATTCTCCTACGTATTTCTTATATGGTCCTTTTTAACTTGTTTCGAGGTGTTAAAAGGCTCCAACTTAGGTGTAGGTTGTTTACAAATATGGTAAAACTTAGCGAAAAGAATGGCGTAGAAAACTATTATCCAATTGTCATTTCTCATGGAAGACTTAAACTACCTAAGGGTGTTGAGTGTACATAGTTTTCAGATTCATGCGATTTGCACGACACTAAACCAATGGCGGCACAGTAGTCCTCGTTTTTAAGATTTAATTAAATACTAATTATTTTGTATTAAGAGATATTCAGAAAAACACCGTTCTTTAAGTTATAACCAAGGATAGATTTTATTTTAGGAGTAGGAATGGAGAACAGAGTAATGTGGGTGCACGTCAAAGTCCCGGACCCCCTTCCATGGGACGGAGGGGGTATGAAAGAAGAGTCGGGTCATGGCGAAAGAGATAAAAAGCAATTGCGTATTTTTCGCCGTCCCCGTCAGCAACGTCATCAAAACGTAGTTGAAGTGAGCCAATAAGATCATTTAAAATTTCCGTTAGGTGTTGGAGGGAGGGGCTCTATACTGTGCTATGAGTCGGGCTGAAGTAAACACTAACCGTTCTCCATTCCTACTTCTAAAATTAAATCTATCCCTGGCATAATATTATGTCACCTGAACTTCTTTAATATTTTGATCCAATGTTTTTCGACGTGTGTCAACTTCAAAATATAAGAGACTAAATTTTACCATTAGTAAGGTAATAAAGACCTTAGCCTATTGTGCTTCATATTCTGTTTCACTCGTAGTTTTCTCCATTGTTAATTAACTTAACCTGTTTTAATGTAGTAGCAACACCAATATACTATAACTTTAATCAAATTTAGAGCAAATTGGGGGTGCTACTTGAATACAGAGGATGGCTTTTGACACCGGATTCGTTGTTGGTCGTAATGGATATCTCGTGAAGTACCGTTTTGATTGTCTCTCTCTTTCTTTCTTGGTCGCGTCTTTTAGATATTCCTTTTTGATATCTCTAGTCCAAACAAAGATTATCTATTGTTATACAAGGGTAACTAGTTTTAAACGAACTACGCGTTACTAGATACGTTTCCTGTATCTAGGGTAATTTAATCTAAGTCTATATGATTTTAAATTTAATAATATTAAGCCTACTTTATTTAAACGTTGCTTTAAAATCCGGGTCGGTCACTATAGCCACGGACTCGAAGTATATAGTTTAATTTATGTAATCTTGACCCCTTGAAAAGTAGGCTTAGGTATTGTATTCAAACAGGAACCAGTATGGTCTAGAATATGACTTCTTCATTCAGGTGTAAACATTGAATGGCATCAAGTTCAAAATTTAAACCTATTTTTTGATAAATATGTCAGACTAAATAATAAGGCTTGGAAATTTTGTGGCAGTGTTTTTGAAAAATGTTAAGTTCAAAATTACAATAAATTTTTGGATATACAGGGTGTTTCTGATAAGTTTGCCATAAATTAAGGGGATGTTATTTGGGAAAATGTTGAAAATGTAATTTCTATGACATTTTGTCGTCCGTGTCACTTTTTTGAGTGTTTTAGGGATGACCCCTTAATTAAATTAGAAATGATTGTCTTTCAGTTTTTTAATGAAATTTAAGGTGTCATCCTTAAAATACTTCAATAATAACTCGAAAACAGTGGCCCTGACGTCAAAATATCATAGAAATTACATTTTCGACTCAAAATCTCTCAAAGAACATCCCCCTTAATTTATGTCAGACTTATCAGAAACACCCTGTATAATTTGGCTTATGGAATGCATTGAAATTGCCTCAAATCTTCAGCTAATTTCAATTATTAAATTAATAATACCGTTCAATAAGTCAAACCAATTAGTCTTAGCAAATACGTGGTTCCGGGAAGCTTTTAATAATGAGTTAATTCCGATTTAATTTAAATTAAAATCCCGTTATAAATAACGATTATTGACAGTTCAATAAATAAATAAAAAATACTATATACAAATGTACAAAACTTGTATGTACAGTAACCTACAAATTACTCTTTTGATTTCTAGTCAATTTTGCCCACTCCAATTTAATCTAAAATTAACTTTTTTCATTCTAAAAGACACTAACCCTCATTTTTTTCTGTTCAATGTTTACGCCATTCTAAGCGAATTTCCTCCCATACTGAAATTTACCAAAAAATTTATTTATTATATAAAACAACCTTTTTTAAAGTTCAAGTTTTTCTCGCTTCTTTATAATTTCCTTTAATACAAAAGAGCTTTATAGGTTTTATAAAAAATTGTATATTTTTAAACCAATTTCTTAAGTTGTTGATCGCTTCAGTGACTTGGTTAAATCATTCGAACTTTTAAAACGTATTACAAATACGTCGTTGGTTAAAAAAACCAATAGGGGAAAAAACTCGACGGTCGGAAAAGAATACCAATACTAACCCATAAAACACGTAACAACGATCACTTAAAAACTCTATAAATAGTTAATATAATTTAAGTGATATAGGTATAGGAACAATTTATGGAAAATTTCAGGAAACTTGCGAGCAACTAGAGTTTATTTGTACCTTTCATGAATAGTAAACTGAAAAAGAGTGTGCGTTAGTTAGTTTCAGGAATTATTGTGCCCTTATAAATCCTAGGTTAATTTCTATGTGGGTTTTGTGGGCCGGGCTTGAGAACTTACTATCCGTCACAAGTCAAAATTCTGACTCTCTCTGTGTTTCTTTGGTTGTTAGCAAGGAGAGGTAATAGACAAGCGCAAGGTGTAACAGGCAACGGGATAGATTATTTGCTAAGAAAAATTTGTCATATATAATGATTAGTCTAGCTCTTCCCACAAAATTCGCAGTCCTAGATACGTCGAGAAAATGCATTGCTACACAATGATTCCTGTTAGCTGTATGTGTTCTTGTTGTAACAAGTGTGTAATTTAAGTAAAAGTACTGATTGACTGATAATCAACGCCTAGCTCAAACAGCTTTATCTGTTAAGTAGTAGAATAGAAACGCCTAATGAAAGGGTTTCTCCAATCGGCGGCCATCTTCAAAAATGGTGGCCTAGAATGTAAACAATCCTCAATATTTTAATAACGTTGATTGCGCGTTTCAACCGATTTCACTAATAGTTAAAAGACTGGTTCGTACGTAGCATCCTAAGCCTTTTGGGGTTAAACTTTTAAAATGTCGGCTGCTAGTAGACACAGTGAATTAAAACAACATGTACACTGTTAATTCAACACTCTTAAATGTAATAATATCAATTCTTTGAGTTAATTTTTCTTTTAAAAAACACAAGAAATTGACACGTCTCGTTACCTTTCTCTGAATTTTTTTTTGGAGAAAAGTCCTTTTTTTGCTAACCTTAGAAATAAAAAGCTGCTAAGTGTTTCCGGTTGAATGTATTTGTACTTCCGTTCCGGGCCGTCGATCTAGCGTAAGTTTCTTGTGGCTTTGGGGTGAAGTGGACGTGGTGGTCACGCTACCAACCAGACCCCTCGACGAGGACAACACCTTCACCTTCATATTATTCGGTTTGTGAAAAGCATCAGTCCGAGACACAAGCTTTAATTTTTTTTCACTTCACGTGTTAATTTTAAAGGGCACGTGAAACTGAATTACTTTTCGTGAAACGTGACCTAACAATTATGAGCATTTTAAATAGACCGTTTTCAAATGTCGTTTGTAAAATAGTCTAATTTTTGATCCAAAGATGTCTTCAACAATACGGACCAAATTTGGTACAGGACTGGCAACTTTGAAGTCCTATATAGCGTCTTTGGATCTACATACCGGATGTTAAGCCTTGACCCTAAATCAAGCAGACGATAATACGTCACCTGGCTATTTGAAAAACAGTCTTATGTTTGATCCAAGCACGTTAGATACGTCTTCAACAGTAAGGGCTTTGGTGCAGGACTGTTAACTTGAAGCCCTATCTAGCGTCTTTGGATCTGCATACCGGATGTTAAGCCTTGACCCTATATCAAGTAGACTATACTACATCACCAGACCATTTGAAAAGAGGATATTGATGTGCAACAAAAGAAATTTGTGTATGTCAATTAGTGTTTAATGAGCCCAATGAATGAAAAAATTATATAGCCTTTGAGTGACTTGGTTTGACCCCAAAAACCAACTGTTTTAATGAGATTGTTAAGGCGCAGGTTTTGACCAATACTTTATCTAACTCTAGTTCATTTCGTAATAGATTTTTTTCTTTTTGCTGAATTCACGCTAACCATAAGAAAGTTAGAATGAATTTTATTTTGTAAAAAAGAAAATGTAATCATATTTTGAGGGAACAATTAAATATTAAGGTTAGTTAGTCGTTACCTTGAAAGGAAACAGTTAGGGGACAGAATATCTGTTTTGTTCTTTCAGCTTATTAGAAAGGTTCGTGGGTAGATGGTGATTAAAATATAATAATAAAAAAGGGAAACTTGTCGATAAACACAATCAAGATAGCTATTAATTATATTTTAATGATTTCGTTGAAATTGGAAATCGACCCGAAAACGAATACGTAATTAAGTTTTACTCTTTCTTTTTCTTTTTCTTTTTCATTTTTGTATTTTTTCATTTCAAGAACATCTTATCGATGTTAACGACTTTTTTCGACGCCTGATTTTGAAGGAATTCCACTAATTGCTACCCTTGGAATTTTGTAAATTTTTAATTTTTAGAGTCAAGTTGTTTTTTCGAATTAATTACAAGACTTTACATACTTGTTTCTCGTGTTAATTACCTACGAATAAATTTAATAAATTAAAACTAAAAAAAAACTCTAACAACTTTGTAAATAATAACAATCGGTGTAGTATATAGCTATGGTGTGTTTTGAAAGATCTGTGAGATATTATGGGACGTGTTCTTTGGGCGGCTTTTAGTTAAAAGTGTTGTATGACATGTTGATCTAAGGGCCACCTTAGGGCAAAATGTCATGGAACATTTTCGACTCAAAATTTTTTAACCTTTCAGAAGCATCCTGTATTGATGTTTCAAAAAATGATAGAAATTAATTCAAATAATGATGTACAATGTTATTGTTTTAATGATTTTAATGTTATTTTGTTTTAGTAGGTTTTATCCCCCATTAAGAGATTCAAACGGCGCTAACAACATCGTTATTAACGAATGATAACGCATTACATCATTATTTGAAACAATTTCTATCTTTATTCTTTGTTTCAAATACAATACAGGGTGTTTCTGATTCTGAATAATTTTATATAAATCTCCAGTTTTTCATGAGTTGACTTGTTAAGCCTAGTTAACTCGCTTGTTTTAGCGTTTTAATTATATCTTAAATACCTTTTCTATTTACTCAATTCAAGTATAATTAATTCTAATTATCCATTCTTGAATAAATCGTGATTTTTAATTTTTAAATTTACCTAAAACTCAAATAGTTTGCTGTTAAATAACATAATTTAATTTCTTTCCTTACTTTTGAAAAGAAAATTGTACATACATAATATGTTATTTAAACTTATGAAGACGACCTAATTACATGTTCCTAAAAGCAAACTTAAATAAACGCGTGAACTTTGCGTGGATTTAAAGTTTCTTAAATCTCTTATTTAGTTAAGGTTCAACTAAGTACTGGCGTCTCGATTAGCCACAGTCCTGGTTGATCCAATAGACCTTTTCGGCGTAAAATGTGGGGTAGACAACCCTCACTTTTGGGACATACAAGTTAAAGGGGTAGGCAACCCTCGGTATCCAGACATACAAGGGGGTTGATACATTGCCTTCTTCGCGCACTCTCATAATAGGAAAAGACTACAGCGCAGGCGCGAAAAGCGAGATGGAGGGCAGAGTTTCACCCCCGTTTCTTTCCCCCTTAGTTACATCGAAATGGTCTATGGTCTCGTCAGTCACTTGGCTCACTTTAGCGTGACATCAGGGCGAGTTAATATTTCTCTAAAATTTCAAAAGATATCTTTAAAAGGGAAACTTTTTGTTGATCACGTAAAGAGAAGGAATGGTTAAAAGGTCATCTGAAAACGAGCATTATTATTATTCGTTTTCGACTTATATCTTGAATAGAAAAGACAGTTTTTTTTTGGCGTAAAGGATGAGTTGTATTACCGCGTCGGCGCAAGGCCAATCGTTACGCGTGATTTCCCAGCAGACTCATTACGCCTATAGTAAGTAGTTTTGGTTTGTACAATATATTTCAAATCGCAGCGTGTGGCGCTATTTTTTCTTATTATTATTTTTTTATTGTTAACCTGATACCAAATACTCAAGTTTCCGTTGTTGACTTGTTTACTACATATAGGAATGTTTACTTCTTACAATATATTTAAATTACGTGACAAATATGACACATTCCTGATGCGCTAGTGTGATATTTTGAAATGCCATTCTAGCCTAGGTAATTGTCTTCCTGAACTTTGGTCAGATGTTCTAAGAAAAGTTTGAAAATATAAATATCATTTGTCTAGAAAAACCAATGCATTTCAAATTTGACTGCCACATTTCGGGAAATATCCAATTTGCTTTTTATATTAGACTTTGCATTTGTTGTTAATACATGTACTTGTAAATTAGTTTTGCGTAAATAACGGGTATGTAAGGATAAAACAACCAGTTCGCCCTGGAAAAATGTTGGCATTATCAAAATGCATCTGGAAAATCCAGTTGTCGGTGATAAAAATCGTAACACCCACATTTTAAAAATTAGAAATCCCAATATTTTTTTTGTTTTCGGTTGAAGGTTAGGCTTAAGAAGTTACGCCATTATTATTTTTAAACTCTATCTGACATTTTCAATATTTAATCAATATCGAAAGGGAAATTGAAGTGCTTGATACAAGGAAATTGTTTAAATGAAAACGTTTATTGTGGTTTTCATTATGAAACAACTTACAATAAACAAAGGACTCATTGAGACAGATAATGTTCTTTAGATTTCTTACTTTGCCAATTTCACGACAACCACCGTAATCCTTAAATTTCAAAAGATTAGAGTGTTTAGACTGCAAAATGTTACTTTAATCAGGGGCCATCTTGAAAAATGGCGGCCAGGAAAGTAACTAGTTCATTCTCACCTGAAAATTTCTTATCTCCCCCACTCCTTATTTTATCAAATTAGATTCAGCCATAAGTTGATAAGGTATGTTCAATAAGTTTGCCACTGGTTACAAACTGGAGCTTGTCTTGAAGTGACGTAGGTCATAGATTCGAGGTAAAGCGACGCCTGGTGAGCTGCTGTCAAAGGCTTAGACTAAATAGGAAGATGGAGTCCCTCAAAACTGAGTGTAGTCAATTTTCGCTTGTCGTTCTCGAACTAGTTATCTCGAGCTGTAAGTCTCTAGCATTACGAAGGTTAGGTATTGTCATACTAAATGGATGGAACGTATCTTAAAAACTTAATTGACACTCTTAAATCAGGTTATATCTAATGCGTTTACATCTTACCTCAGAGAAAGAAAATAATTGTTACCACGTAATAGAAACCCTTTCGAGATCGTTACTGGTTGTAACCAATCAAGCGTTTATCTAAAGTGAATTTTATACTTTGGATCAGCGATTTCCATTTAGAACTATAAGTTCTTAGGTTTTTTATTATAATGATAAAACGCTGTATAAATTGACTAAATGACTAATGGTTTTTAAGGGGGCTTTTTCTACAGCCCGGATGGCTAGAATTTGATTGAACTTTGAAGATAAGTGTCAAGTCAAGACCGGATAGAATGTGGTTTAACGAGCCACGGGGCCTTTTCTTTCTTTTTTTTTTTTTGTCGAATACATTAAGGCGCGAAACTAGGCGATGTTAAATATTAAGGCCCCGTATATGCATTATCATTTTCTGATCTATTGATTGCGTCAAGTTCGCGCCCAGAAAAAGTATAGCAATTTAGCTTAAAGTGGTAGCCGTGTAAGTTTCAGATAGTTTTAATCGTGAATAGGGCACATTCTTGGGGACTGTCCTGATAAGTCTGCCATAAATTTAAGGGTGTGTTTTTTGGATCAAACTGAGTGGGAAGTGTCAAAGAACATGCTTGGGGGTCTACAACATTTATTTACGGAACAGTATGTGCTGCACCTTCTTGGGAACTGTCCTGGTAAGTCTGTCATAGATTTAAGGGTGTGTTCTTTGGATCATACTGTGTTGAAAGTGTCAAAGGACATGCATGGCTGTCAACAACATTTATTTATGGAACAGTATGGGCTCCAAACATTGATTGGCCGCCCTCTACTTGTCCTTGAGGTGACCACAAAGAGTATATTGAATATAAGGTACCTTAACTCGAAACTCTTTTACTGGGTGAGCCTTAAAACACTATATGCCACTACGAATTGGCCAGCGTGAAACAATTTCAATAATTTCCAAATATGTGACCATTTCCTCGTTTTGGGGGCCAATCAATATTTGGTTTTCCATATCTCCGTAACTAAATGTTGTAGACGCCGTATGTTCTTCGATATACACTTTCCACTCAGTTCGACCCTTAGAATACACCATTTACTTCATGGTAGACTTATCAGAAACACCCTGTATATTGTAGTTTGTACAGGGTTCATACGAATTTCAAAAATAGGGAAGTACCAAAAAACACTCGGCTCTTGCTTTAAAACCCTTGACATTCGTTAGTCTTTGTCGTGTTCGAAGTAAAGAATTGTGTTTTTGTCTTAACTATATAGGGGTCAAATCCCGGTGAATACCTTCTTTAGCGTCAAAATATCTCTTCTCAACCCACATCTGTGACTATCTCTTTAAGTATGGCAGTTAGAAGTAAGGGTGGTTTAACTAAAGGTACTTCCCAGAATTCATTACCCGCTAAATACCCGGGGCGTATATTGAACTTTATAATGCAGGGTACACACGAAAATATGTTTTTTGGGCGAAATAAATTCATATTATCCGTAAATACTTAGCAAGTACTTCACTTTAATTATAGTGTAATATGCCTACGTATCGAGGGGTCAAAATTCCTCACGTTTTGACCGATATATCAAAAGAAAAATATATATCAAAAATAATGAAGTATCTAATTGAAATTAAAAATATACCTCTTCAGTATTTTGAAGAAAAAAGATAAGAAAGTACTTTTCTTGAGTTAGATGAGATCAAATTATAATAAGAAAATGCTTCAAGGGTTACTTTGAGCTTGAATTTTGTCTTTTTTAACCGAAAGAGAGTATAAAATAATGAATATTTCAATTGGGACCATGTTTCTATCTACAATATTAAAAAAGATACGAGCAATTAAGTTTCCTTCATGAACACTACGCGTTAGGCTTCTCCGCGAAGTACTGGGGAGTACCTCTATTGGATGCCTAGTACAACGTGACGGATTCGTCCAATAGGGGTACTCGGCAGTGCTTCGCGGAGTAGCCTAACGCGTAGTGCCATCCAATACGGAAACTTAATTGCTTGTATCTTCTTTAATATTGCATTTAGAAAGATGGTTCCAATTGATAACATTCATTATTTTATACGCTCTTTCGATTAAAAAAATTCTATCTTGCATGGCGTATACCTTTAAATTTGAATAACATTTTGTACTTCTCAATTTGATGGTTAGAAATCCTTAGATAAACGTAGAAATGCTTCAGATCGTTATTTAATAGTCAGAATTTTATAACGGGAAAATGTGCACGCAATATGCTTATTAATATTATTTCTTATTCCATAGAGGAATATATTAGAAAACCGTTATCTTTAATGTCTATGAAAACCCGTTATTTGGATAAAGGCCAAAATGTTATCCTTCTAGGCTATAATATATTCAGTAAAATATTTCCCTATAAATCTTTCAAGTTAAATTGGTTTTGTTCTTTTAGACTTCACTTATTTAAAATAACTAAAATAATGGATTGCCAACGGTTGCTATGAGAGCTCTCCTATTCTTGGCATTCCATTTCTTAATAATAAAATTCCTTCGGTATGGAGGTAATATAAAAAGTGAATTATCTCGGTAAGCGTCTGCTTAATCATTACAAAATCAGTGTACTTGTGGTCTGTCGGCTTAAAAACTATTTAGTTGGTACAAACTATGAGCCTCAATAACAAACATTTTCCAAGGAGTTAGGGCTTATACGATAATGCACTGTTTCGGTGGAAATAAGAGGGAAAGACGCGGGGGTAAATCTCTGCCTTCCATCTCTCTTCTTGGCTATAGACTTTTTTTATATTTTTGAATCCTGGGAGTGGGCAGAGATTGCAATGGATAACCTCCTAGTAGCAGGGTCGCCAACCCCCCCTTTTACGTCGAAAGGGTCTATTAAGATCTGTTATAACCACTTTCGCTGTTAAGTTTCGATAAATGAGTTCACCGGTTCACATACCAAATATGGAGTTCAGAATACCTTCCACAAAATGAATACTGTGCACTAAAGGGGCTCGAGAAATGTACTTCCCCGTTTCTTAACTTTAACGGCGCTTCAGGGCTGCCAGTAATTTGTTATTAGAACATCTAGGGCCTGGAAATGAACGGAACTGAATCGAACAGAATACTACAAACTTTTCAGCCTGTTGTAAATAGCGGTTGAATTACATTCACAAACGACTGGCAACACACGTCTGCACAATATCAATATAGCTCCACCCCTTTTATAACACAAACTGTTCTGTAAAAAAAAATAAGATAATGTACTCCTTGAAAGACAGGAGGGTTATGATTCTCGTAGGTACGGTACCAAAAAAACCCTAGATTGGGTATGACCTTGCCTGAAGCGACAAAATAATGATCTCCTCGGTAAAGAACTCGGGTATTCGACTTAAATTATTATTAAATCCTATAGCTGGCTTGTAGCAGTAGAAATATTTTTTATATTTTATCTCCAACCACATTGTTCTTTTGGGTGTAACGAGATGGTTACGAAATTCGATATAATTGGAGCCCGCCACTATAATAATGTTAGTTACCGATACCTTGACACGGCACCAAATGGAATGCATGCCGCCTTGCTAGATTCTAGAAACCATGATCTTTAACAATATCATATATTCGGCGACTGTAGGGCCTCTTTCGCGTTGCCATTATACAGTTTTAATAAGGTTAAAGGGAGGGTAAAATTCATTGTGTTCGATAAAGGGTGGTAGAACCAGAACCGAAGTACAGTTGCCTCTGTACGATTTTGAGTAACTTCTATGAGATTTTGGGCTAAGGAACACCCGTTTTTAAGTTATGGACATTGAAGTGTTTCAGGAATGACCCCTTTAAGTAAGAAACTGAAAGGTAATGCCAACTTAGTTAAGGGGTCATCCGTAAAACCTTCCAATCATAACTTGTGAACTGTGGCCTTTAAGGCAAAGTTTCACAGAACATTTTTGACTCAAAATCGCTTTACCTCGGTCCAACCACCCTTTGTAGAACACCCTGAACGTTTGTTTTGTTTTTACATTGTCAATTTAATTTGTTTCTACGCGCAAGCAAGAACAGAAACATTTAATTGTATTCATACCATAATATTTAATTGTATTCATACCAGTCCCCCTTTAAAGAGGTGGCTCACGCTAGGGTCAACCGTAAGATAAATAGTCCGAAATAGGCCAGGTCAACTTTAGAATTGTTACACTGTATTAGCATATATGTAAAGCGGATCAGTTCCATGAAAAACCTCACGTGGAATTCTCTTGGTGCGATTACGATTTACGAGACGCCTTATCTTAGCCAATCAAATCACAAACTAACAACTCCCCAAGTTACATATCATTGAATGACATTGAAAACAATAGATCAAGGGTAACAATAATCACAGAATTCAGTCCTAATCTCCCTTTAGTAAAAGGGGCAAAATTCTTAATAAATATCTGGAAGGCTTTTTGAATTTCACCCCTAACAAGAAGTGATATCTAGTTTACTAGGGAGAAGTTTTAAGATGCCTAAGTATTCGCGCGCCATAGTCCCAGTCCCCCTTCAAAATACAAGGGGGACGTAAAAGGAGGCCGGGCTATTTCGCCTCTTGTCAGTCGGAAAATACGCAATTTTCGTCATTCACGTCGCGCTGACGTGAGTTTTCAAGAACCAATGAGATGCTGTTTGTAATTTAGAGGCGGGGATTAACTCCGGACCTACGTTTGGACTGCTGGAGATAAAGCTAGAAATGTGGCGAATTTATACCTTCTCCCTAGAAAACTAGATATCACTTCTTGCCCCTATAACTAAACTTCGATTCGTTAAGATGTCGCAAGTAAGTAAGAGATCGTACGTAAAAACGTGTAATTTTTGAAGGTTAAGCTTGGGGTGGTGGTGTTTAATCATTTCTGGGTTAAATGTTGATCCCAAAATATAAAACATGTCCGTGTACAATGAATTAAAAGGCAATTTATTCGCGTTTTCGTCATCCTTCTATTTAATTTTAATCGAATGATTCGAGTTTAAACGCGTGGGATGTACTTATTATTCTTATGATGTATCACTGGTCTAATTTGGGTCAAACCATTTTTTATTCCCATTTAACTTTCATTTAAAAACTTTAGTAATTTTATAAAAAAAAATAATTCAATTCAAGGATGCGATTACCAAATTTTCTTAAACTCTAAGAAAGTGGTTCTCTTTTTTATCTTATGCGAATTTTAATGTTGTCTATTTTCTTTTTTATTAAAATTATGCGCGGTTTAAACTTGAAGATCAACAACATTTTACGCTTGAGGAAAGATACGTATACTTAGTGGTTGGGTAATTTGCTCTTTAATAAATTAAGTTTAAGGAAAAATACGATTTCCTCGAAAGATTTTTTTTGCCTTTCCTAATTCGTCATTATTTTCTTGTCGGTTTGCACTCTAAAATTAAAATTTTTATTATTTATCCTGTCCATTTTGATATTATACCTTATTAAGAAAAAAAGGGTTTAGTTTTTTTTTAATTCACCTTTTAACTTCTCATGTTTTACTCCCCAAATATTTAAAATGCCCCTAAGGTAATTTGTAATAAGAAACTTTGGGTTATAGCATACTATAGATGCGGTATATTTTTAAAGATACGGTGAAATAATTATTGAAAGATGATTTTATATCTTTAAGTCCTGACTGACTGACTGACTGACTGACTGATAATCAACGTTCAGCCCAAACTGCTTTACTTAGGAAACTGTAAATTTGCAGGGACTCTCTAAGAAATGTTTTTTAATTCACGGCCATCTTGTAAAATGGCGGCCAGAATTGTAGAAACCTTTATGGAATGCCTTGATTGATTTTCCATAAATGTGACACTTCCTATACTTCGTAATGCTAGAGACTTACAGGTCGAGCTAGTTCGCGAACGACAAGCGAGAGTTGACTACACTCGGTTAGTTTTGCAGTCCATCTTCCTATTTAGTCTGTACTAAGCCTTTGACAGCGCCCCAGTCACCAGGCATCGCTTTAACAGAATCTATGAACTACGTCACTTCATGACCAGTTCTCAGTAACCAGTGACAAAATTATATAACATATCTTATTTCACTGATATTCAAAACACAGGTTCCCTTTATCCTATAGGCTGGCTTTATGGGTATTAGGGTTCGATTTTCAGCCAACTTTTAAAATGGCGACCCGAGAAGTAATATAAATATCCCGAGTTAAATAATATACTTACTTCCATGTTCTTACCATCAACAATTCAACTTCCCTTCAATAAAAAATCAGTTACAAATCACCGAAATCGGCCCACGATTATTTTTCCCGCATTCTTATCACTCTCTTCAACGCTCAATTTACCATCCGCGTTTTACTTACGTGAACATTTCACATCGTGTAAAAAGATACTAAGTAGTAATTGCATCCTTAAACCTAGGCAGCCACTTTAGAAAAGAAAATTGTTCAAATACCCTGAAGGAAAAAGTATCGGATGAATATTATCAATTGACATGATAAGAGTTACATGCATACACACATCGACAACATTTTATTATACCATTAATAATAATGCAATTTTCCTTATTTTTCTTTGACAGACTTCTCTTATCGCTCAGGACAACGACCTCTTCCGGCAATTACTGTCCCTGAATGATTCCATTGTGGAATTAAGGGAACAACAGAAACGTAATTTGGAACTGAGTCAATTAGAAGACGATGAAGACGAAGAAGATGAAGATGAATTCGACGCCGGAAGTCGAAGCCCGAGTTTGGAATCGTTATCAGATCCGGATACGTCAGCCACAACACCATCCCCGGCTTCAACATTATCTTCGTCGTGTTCTAGTCAATATTCCCGGAACAACAACATGAACAACGTTAAGAACATGGGTAACCATCATCAGGGTAATTCCAGAAGACCTGCCTTGCCATCCAGTATGAGGAATGGTGGAGCCAATATTTGCCACCAACACCATAGACATCATGGTAGCCACGATGAAGGAAGGCCCAGATCGTCCAGTTCCAACTTGTGCCTACGTTGTCACAGTACTTCCAGTGGCAAAATTGTCGCCATGCCTTTGTTAAGGAGAAGGGCCCATTCTCAAGCGACATTAAATTGGAAAAGAGATGATTTTGATTCCTACGATTCGGGAATTCATTTGCAAGGAGCGCATTCCGATTCCGATCACGAAATATTTGTTTAGGAGTGGTTTTAAATAAGCGTTAAGTTTAATTAAGTCAAATCATTTTAAAGTGGTAATGATATGGTTTGCCTTTTCTAAAACTAACCGTTTAAATTTAAATATTTTTCTTTAAATTATTCGAATTAATTACTTATCAGAAATCAAAAATTTCAAAACCGTTTCATTATCACTTTGAAATGTATATTATATTAGAATCCAACCTCAGAATTAGAACTAAAACGAAAAACTTTACCAAGCTTCTAAGGTTGCGGGTTCTAGTACAAGGCTTCCAAATTTTCACACCATTTAAATTTTGTTTATATATATACATTGTTGGCACTTTCTATGTACAGGGTGTTTCTGATAAGTCTACCATAAATTAAGGGGGATGTTTGTTCTTTAGGAAATCAATTTTGAGTCGAAAATGTAACTTCTATCTCCATTTTGGCGTCTGGGTCACTGTTTTGGAGTTATGATTTGATGGGTGTTTTAGGGATGACCCCTTAATTAAATTAGAAATCATTGTCTAAATCAGTTTCTTAATTAAATTTAAGGGGTCATCCGTAAAATACTCCAACCAATCTTAACTGGAAAACAGTGTCCCTTGTGGCAAAATGGAGATAAAAGTTACATTTTCGGCTCAAAATCGTGCACTTAAGGACAAGACCCTTAATTTATGTCAGACTTATCAGAAACACTCTGTATACATAATTGGCACTTTCCATATATATTCGGTATAAATTTAGATATTATAAGGTCCTTTAAAAAATTATTTACAACAAACACTCTCCTCTGTATATATATTATATTATTCCTACACCTGAACCTAATTTAGGTTATAATAACTTTTAATTGATATATTTCTTCTACTAGGAACGTATTGTAGGTTCCGATAACCCTTTATCTCCAGACACTATATCAAAACTATGATGTATATAAAATTTTTTGCCATCTTAACTTGGGCTTAATCCCTTATCTCTACAACAAACAAAAAACACTTAAATAAATGTGTATATTTATTTAACACTTAAATTTAATCCCTCTCTCGTTTAAATGGACGTTTTCTTTAATTATCGCGATATTAACAATGTGTTTATCCGTGTGTTTGTGCGTGAAACGTGTTCCGACGTCGCTAGTCAATAATTCAATAACTAATTTTTAGCCAATTTTAATCGCTCGTTTTAATTAAGCTGTAAACAGAACTAATCTCATCTTAATTATTGGGCGAAAATTAAAAAAAAAATACTATTATCTTTTGCCTTACACTGCCCACACGATAAACATTAATTGCTATACTAATTAATTAAAATGCAAATACAAAATAAAAAATGTAATAAATTTTTTAATCCCACAAAAAAATTACAATAGCAAAAATATTTTTAGTACTTATATATAAAGACCTAAAAACAAACAAAACGATGTGTTTATTACATTTGTATAAAAAAATAAAGAAAATATTTGTCCATATTAATTTTGATTATGTTTTTTTGATTATTTTTATAGGAAGTCTGAAATGGTACTACTAAAAACTTTATGGCGCAGTGGTACACAATTATAAGCTCCATAGAAAGAATTTAGTCTTGATTCATTTCCGACTATAGCCTAAACAAAACTTAATTTGTTTCTAAATTTTTAATTTCTAATATTTATTACACAACATTTTTGGCACAAATTTCGATGCGCCATTTATAGATATATATATTTAAGTATTTAAATGTTAAAATTACATTAATTTTAATTGTATTATATAGGTAGTGATTTTTGAGATGAAAATTATACACTGAATTTGTAAACATTAACAAGAATGTTAGAAACTGAACACGCGTATATAGTTACTATTGTTTTACTTAAATACCTACATTAGATTTAATTTCTCTATTTATGAATTGATTTATAATGTTTGTAAGTACATTTATTATACACTCTCAATAGGGAACATCTTAAATTTGAAATTTCAGCAAAGATAATTCCGTTAATGGTAAGTATTTATATTTAACTGTTAAAAATATATATATTTACATATTTTAAATCCTTTACGGAAGAATTCAAATTTTGGCGAAACGGCCTCTGATTGGTCGCTTCTTTCTGGCAGCTGGTGTGGAGAGTATGAAAGAGCCCCAACCAATCGCCATCGAGGTCAACAAAAACGCGAAGGTAATGACCAACGGTTGCCAAGTGGACCAATCGTCTCTGAATCCGAAATACTTCAGAGCATCTGGATCTTGCTTGATTCCGCACTCTGCCCTAACCAAGATGGCCGTATCCTGTTGAACCACTGGGTTGTGACTACAATAGTACTTGCCCTCCCCTTCGAAAATGTATTCGTATCGTTCGTGGAATTCGTAGTTCATCAATTGTTCCCCTATCCATCTTGCAGGTGAGACCCATTGGGTCCAGAACAGTATCAAAGACAGGTCTTTGAGATGTACAGCGTATCCGGAGGAAAGGAAGACTATAGTCAGGACGAAGCCGGCTAAAACGGCGGCTAAGTGACGCGATGAACACAACCAGGCCGAGGTACAAGCCACAGCTCGTAGGCAGAACATGTAAAGTAACATGTAACCGATGTAGATGCCATACGAACGGACTTGCGCTGAGCTGGATGAACTTTCCAATCCAGCCATGGAGTACGCTGGGACGACATACGCAACGATCAGGGCTGCCGAAACCGGTAAACTGTACACCGCCTGTAATCAAGAAATTTAAAATTAAGTAACGTATATGGAATTTGACTATAAGTTCGCCAAATCTATGGTGTAACAATGACGTCACTTATTGCCTATAGGTAGGGATGGGCCACGTGCAGTCTTAAAACATAACAAATTTATTGGGAACTTTATAACTCTATTTTTTCAACGACTGGCATTTGACTAGAGTTTCACCAAAAATATATTGTGCGACATTGAAGTCACTTATGCATATATTAAAAAAATGGTAGCCCTCCTTGCCTGGATCCATCAATTAGTTGAAGAGAAACCAACGCACAGGGGATGGAACCGCCATGTTGGTTATTTCCCTCGCACCAACCAAGAGGCAACGCCAGCCTATACTCGGGAGGCTAACTGACTCACACTACCTCTAGCGGTGCTTCTTGACGCGAGGGAAATAACCCAAAAAATTTGTGTTTGCTTCTCTACTGGAATTAATGGAAAGGTCTATTTTTTGGAGCAATTGAAAGATAAGTAATTTAGAAACGTCCCCGCCACGCACACTGGGACTGGGTATGTTTATGTTTTACGAGAACCCTAAAGAATATTAGGAACACAATGGTTGCCCTTTGCCATGCCCTTAATGTCTAAATATTTGCAGTTTCAACTGAACTTGTAAATATGTGCATTAAAATATTGTTGTCGTATTTCTTACTTTACTGAAGAGATAGGCTGCTTTTCCATACAGCCCTTCTCGTATATCTTTGTACACTATACTTTTCTCTCTCCACACTAAAAAATATATTTACAATTTGTTAGAAGAGGAATTGAGTTTTAACTTGTCAAAAACCTACCTTTGGCAACTATTCTGAGCAAAAAGGGCCAAACTGCAATGGCCATGAGCGCGTAATAGAACCCGAACTTATCGTTGACATGCTCCTGTTCGCGACCCAACCTAACATTCCAAAAGATGGCTCCAACCAAGACTGACATCATGGCAGCCAAGATAGCGTCTCCCACGAAGCCAATGATGTTAAACGGGAACATATAAATAAGAACACGTCTGAAAAGGGGTTGAATTTTAACCTCGGTCTAAATTACGTCTTAGCAATTTCGCTTACATCCACAATGCCAAAATTTGAGTGAAAAAATTGGCAGTTTTGAAACCGGAAGGTGGTTGACCCGGTGGTCCAGGATCGGACAAGGCTTCTTGACGACGACGGAATATGTCTACGAGATTTTCAACCCTTTGACTGGATTCCAACATGGCTTCCGAAGACAGATTGTCCAGGGTTACCAAATCAACTAAGAACATTGTAGGTAAATAGTTTAGTAAACAAAAAGCAATATTCAAAATTTGTAACCACTTGGGTTACGCTTAGCTTTGGCTTTTATCATAGGTCTGTTATGATATTACAATTAAAGGGACAATTAAGTTTTGATATTTCACATTCTAGGTGAGTAATATAGTGACGAGTGCAGACACAATAAGTTTCTTTCAACACTATCGAAGAACGTGACCTATGACAAGCCAAGTGAAGCCAAACCATGATGGACTTTCTCATTACGGTAATAATCGGACGGATTTTTGTAAGCTGGACACGGAAAGTCTATGTAGGCGAAATAAGGTAACATATCGCGTCGCTTTCCAAAGTATAACATGCGACCAGTTGATATAAGGGCAACTAAAATCAAAATTATTAATTAGTAATTTATAAAAGTTATTCTTCGGTTATGAATAAAATACTTCTGGAAATCATTGTGAATATTTCGTAGGTAGGAGGATGAATGGTCACCACAACGATTCGTCCTCTCGCGGCCCATTGCCTCAAGTATTCCATCAGGAAAAACGTGTCGAATATATCCATACCCTTCGTTGGTTGATCCAACAAAACAATATCTGTGCATAGCCGTAATGGTTAGTTACATTACACGCCGTTAAATTATTTGCACGACAATTACCAGTATCCATTAACAAATGACAGGCCACGTTCAACCTTCTCTTTTCGGATTCAGTCAAGTCCCTAACTCTGGTGTGTTTCACTTGACCCAGTCCCAAATCTTCGAGCAAGGCGTTGATCTATAAATTGAAAATGAGCAGTGAGTGATTAATGTGAAACATTTTTGGACTACACACAGAAGGCGAAAAAGTGAGATACCAACCCTTCCTTTGGTATCGAATGATTGTCCATTGCCTGGTTCCCTGAGTAATGTGGTAAAGAGGAGAGTCTGACGCACGCTCATGTCCAAGAAGAACTCTGCCTCCTTTTGAACATACGAGACGCACGATTCCATCTTCGCTGGACTCATGTAAAGACCGTTGACGACAATCTCTCCTAGAAGTCTGGACCGCCATTTTCTGTGGCGATTGGCTAAGATATCGAGTAGACCAGTACCTTCCATTTCTAGTTTAAAAGAAAATTATAAATTAGATTCAACAGTTATTGGAAAAAAAGTCTAGTTCTCAACTTACCGGAAGTAGCCATGATGGCGAGTATCTCTCCGCCTCGAGCCTCAAAGTTCAAACCTTCTAGAAGACGAAGTTTAGTCCTCGCTCCGCCGCAAAGTCTTTTCCAAGCCGATGACATGTCCATCTCAAACGAAAGGTCACGTACTTGAAGATGAGGATGGTGTTTGATGCCCGTAGCGATTCCCACTTCACTATCGCCTCCTGGAAGGGCGTTGTAAAAAGAATCCTTTGGGAAGAACTTGTCGTTCAACAGTGGACCGTCTGTGATTTGGAAACCATCCAGTTTATTGTTGATGACCGATTCAGCTCTGTAATTGGAACGTTGACGGGAAGCCCGAGAATTGAGCGAAATGTTGGAACCGGCTTTGGACCCCGTTTTTGAACCGGCTTTCGAACCCATATTACTTCTATAAATAACACTTTGAGTCAATATAATCTGAAAATTACAATTTTAAACAAGGACAATACCTTCTATCATTGACGCCTCCGTTCATAACCGAACCATGACTTCCCCCACCAACACTGGGCATTGGGTTTGAGTTGTAACCGTCTGGTGTTAGATGTACCCTATTCAATCCGAGGGTACTTCCTGATCTAAAACCACCATTAATAGCGCTCAAGTGAGACGAGGATGGAGCTCTGCTCATATGATGCCCGCTTCCAGCACTTCCTCGCGATAGTACGTCATTGTTAATCAAATCGGCTTCGCTACTGGCTTTCAAACGCTGGCGTTCCAAACGCGCGAAGGATGTCTCAACACCCGGATAGGGCGTCACTTCTTCTCGTTCTCGGTGTTGTGGAATAATGTGGTTTCTGATATTACAGTCAATATTACTAACAGAACTATTACCTAATAATTGATTTGGGAGATGATTCACTCACCTGAAATCCGGATCACTTCTGGTTTTCCTTTTTGAAGAGAACGGTGAACCAGGGACTCTATGACCGTTGACACCGTCATCGCTCGAATCATACCCGCTAGAAGTGTCCCTAGGTAGTTGACGAAGCCCATGAGGAAATACACGAGGAAGTCCAAACCTTAGGTAAGTATAGACGTTTGAAGCCAATTCGGAATTCCTCTCTCGTGGTCCGTATTTTGGATGGTTTAAGATGGTGTGAACGGTACTTTCTCTCAATTGAAAGTTACCGAAAGGTGGTTGGTTTTTATCTCCTCCGGTTCCCAAAGCGGAATCGGTGAAATCCGCGTTCAAATTTTGACGGTAAATACTCCATGCGTGTAGATCCTCCGTGGTCCGGTAACGTCCTGATGGATCCGACAGTGTACTCGGTGGCACCGAGTATCGGCGTTCTAGAGCGCTCATCTCCCACATCCTCTGCACCTATTTAATATAAATGACATTTGTATCAAAACAGAGCTTATAATTAACCGGAAATTAGGCTTGGCGTGACAGTCAATGCTAAACCTAACTTCTGACAACACGTTCAACAATCTAACCGCTTTCTCCCTACGGAGCCAAGAATCCATCAGTCTCTTTCCTAGAACCTTCACTGAACTACGCGCGCTTTTCACCTCATATTTGCTCGAAATAACAATTGAATTAAACCTTTACGCGCCCCTATGGACCCGATCCCAACCTCCAGCCAGTTAGATGATCTAAATGCAATATTTAACTCAAGGTTTTTGCCCGTTGAAAAAAGGTATAAACCATACATGTATGTTGATGGTTGTGTTACGTTATAAGTCCTTGGTTGGACTTTGTTGTATAGGGGATTGAACGCCCCATATTCTACGGTATAGGCAGGAAGTGACAGTTCATTATTAAAACCTTTTTGTGTGTTGTATGCGTTGTGTTATACATGTTTCGTAGTACCCTGTTGGTAAATAAACCTTTTCGAGCGTAATGAATAATAAAATAAAAACACCGCAGCCGAAATAATGCGGGCCCACTTCTTTTTGGTGAATATGATTTAGCGGTTTCTCGTACAATCGTTCTATTGTCGGCTGAGAGAAGTGATACGCTGTACTGAATTTCTGTGGTATGGATCAAGTGTTAAGAAGTTGAGGTGCACTTTAAAGATATACAGGGTGGTTTAGGTGAATGTTATGTTTCTCGTGTAATAAGATATGTTCCACAGCATTACGAAGTATAAGTAGTGTCATACTTATGGAACATACCTTATGAACTTATGGTAATATGTTTCTAATTTTGTAAATCTTAACGTTCCAAACCACGCTGTATCAGTGTTTTTAGTTCCCGAACCATGAGATTACTTTCGATTTTTTAAAAGTATAACGGCGTGTGACTTGAAAGGCCCGCCTAATTTCGTCATCTTTTTTTAAAACGGAAGTGGATTTTAATTTTTAATTTATTCATTTGTCAAATGTCATGAGATTATTTAGCTCTTCATTATTGAGTTGTCATATTTGTGCTTATAACTATTTTAATTTTAAGTAGACCCCCGATTTTGCCCTATTTCCATGAAATGAAAAAATAATTGTTATAATCAGCTAGTGTTACGTCATCAATGCCCAGTCTTTCTGAGTTTGTCTGCTGCATTAGTAATTTTTTTCGGAAACGCGACGGTTTGTCGTCTTCGAGTTTAGATTTAATTTCTTAATGTTTTAATTAATTTTGATAATTATAGAGCGTATTACATCGTAATGGTACGTTTGATTTTTAATTCCATCACTTGTATTATGAAATAAATGAATTGTAAGCATAGAGCTTTATGTTAAAATTGTTCATGGATGGTGTTATTGAAGTTTTATGATTGAGTTGAATTATACCCTTGGTTCGACTTTATCATTAAAGTAGACATTACTTGTATGCCAAAACTAACTGATTATTAATTATTATAGAATAGTGTAGCGTTACGATTCAATCATAATGAAGAACTGATTGACGTTGACGGATATGATGCGATACGATGAAGGCATCGTGAACTTTTACCTCAACTCTGATTGGAATTACGACACGTTTCAACACAAAGTCTACCCTGGTGAGTCGTAAACCCGCATGCCGTTTTATATTTTTATATGACAATGGTAAGGACTCAGGAGTGAATAGATTCAATGGATCATTCCATTAATTTCAGTGGAGAAGCAAACACCCCGGGGTGAAGCGCCTTCTCGCGTTATATACCCCCCCCTGCCAAGAAGCTACGCTAGAGGCAGTGTGAGTCAACTAACCTCCCGCTTGTATTAAACTCGGGCTACGTCTGGCGTTACCTCTTGGTGCGAGGAAATTGACCTCCCCACGCATGTGTGTTTGTTTCTCCGCAAGTTATTAATGGAATTTTCTATTTAGTTTGAAATAATTGACTCTGACCATTCTTTAGTCGATGTATTATGCCAAATCTAGCTTGATTTAAGAAAGTCGTACTCAAATAAGATGTACAATTTTGGCGAAATTTGTTGCACTATGCGAATTTTTGTTGAAAACATTGTCCGTCATTACAATATTAGTGTACGGTCGACAATAACCGTCTATGGTTTGATTGATATAGCTGGAGTTTTATCAACAAAAATTTAACCATGTTGCGTCCATACATAGTTTTCGGACAAGGAGGATTGATACCATTTACATATGAGGCCAGGCTACTTGGCGTACTAAGTAGCCTGACCTCCTGGTGTAAATTGTATCAATGCTCCTTGTCTGAAAACTCCTTTTAGTACAAAGCAGCTTCCAAGGTTACGGATTTTAATTTAGTTTGGAATAACCTCGCATAATGAATCTCATATCCAAGTTAAACAAATTTAACTAAACGTGATAAGAATCTACTTGGAAATGTTGGTGTAACGTTGTAGGGTTCAGGGTCAAGTTGAAGCAAACAACCAAATTACGAAGTTATATATTTATCTTAGCAAGAAAGTTTCATGTGCTTCTAATTCGATGTACACTCCCCTTAGTAGATAGATAACCCTTTTGTCTTTAATATGGTAATCAAAACTGATCGTGAAGGTTGCAATCAGTCATTTACCGGAAGTGCAGATAAACCTAGCTCCTTGCTGCTACCATAAGTTCATAAGATATGTTCCATAAGTTTGTCACTGGTTACTGTTAGCTTCGAATGAAGTGACGTAGTCGTAGATTCTTGCAAGTAATAAACAAGGCGCTGTCAAAGGCTTAGTACAGACTAAATATGAAGATGAACTGCAAACTATGTAGTCAATTCTCACTGGTCGTTCTTGAACTAGCTCGAGCTGTAAGTCTCTAAAATTACGAAGTATAAGAATTGTCATACTTATGGAACATATCTTATAAACTTGTGTTATTAATAATGAAATAACACTTTAACAAAGTGATAAACAGTACGACCTTCAAATCAGAAATAAGTTACCAAATATCGTAATATGCAAATGGGCTAATTCTTACATCATAAGTTCTTAAGATATGTTCCATAAGTTTTTCACTGGCTACTGAGCGCTTGTCATGAAGTGACGTAGATCAAAGATTATAGTAAAGCGACTCCTGGTGAGGCACTGTGAAAGAGTTAGTACAGACAGGAAGATGGAAGTCCTGCAAAACTAACCGAGTGGAGTAGTCAATTCTCGCTTGTCATTCTCGAACTAGCTCGAGCTGTAAATCTCAAGCATTACGAAGTGTCATACTTAAGGAACATATCTTATAAACGTATGCTACTACGAGAACTGCCCCTAACTTTCTTCCCTAACCAAAATTCTACCTTTTCTATTTACAATATAATTAAATATTTTAGTCTTTGTAATTATTTTCCCCTCTCCACTTGAAATAATTTTGGTTGAGGAGTTCAAAAGAGACTAATTTAAACCATGAAAAATTTCTCCTTGATCTACATTGCTCTTTTCGCAATCTCCTTGAACAATGTATACCCCTTTTGAAAGTGAACAATGTCGGAACCATCGTGTGCTAACCCCCTTTAACAAAACTAGCCAGTCGTTCATGACGTTAAAAACCTTCACACAAAACTTGAAATCAAAATTTAGCTAGGGACCTTGCCACATTATAAAAAGAGCTTTAACAAAAGCGCATCGTCTGATTCGAAATTTTGTTTCCAAAGTTCCAATTTTGAATGACAAGTATCTTCAATTAATCAATCAAAATTAAGTTATTAAGGTACCAGTACGATTCGGGACACATCATTTAATTTTTTTAATAACCACATTTTAAATTAGTTTGACTTAAATTTGTTTTTCCCAAGTAAAATTAATTGAAATTGGAGGACAAATATTTAAAAAATAGTTAAAATACAATGGAAAGGATTGCGTTTTATTGCTGTAATAATTCTTTGTGCAGTAATTGGAGTGTTTTATTGTGTATAAAATGTAGTATTAGTTTATTTGTTTTTTAAATATGAGTTCAGCGGTCTTATAATTAATTCGGTATCTAACTGCATGCAATAGGTTTTTATAGTAATTACGAAATTTATCCAGGTAGAAAGTTATTAAGGTAATAATTACGTATTTTATTTGATGAAATATTAGGGGATAGACGTATAGAAAATATACATATTTCACCATCATAAACGAACAGTTAGTTATAAAATGGGTGGTGCAGTTGTGTTATTAATGATGTAGTTTTTCTCCCATAGACAGCGCTACATTCGCTTAATTTCTTCCTTTATTACCTACAAATTAAAGGTAAAGGGGTTATGAAATGAAAGAACGTTGAATGTTTTAAAATTGGTTTGAGAAT
This sequence comes from Phalangium opilio, assembly GCF_054372755.1. NCBI lineage: Eukaryota > Metazoa > Arthropoda > Arachnida > Opiliones > Phalangiidae > Phalangium > Phalangium opilio. Next base: position 3,787,375 of record NW_028324226.1, read on the forward strand.
TGATCCTGTTTTAGGTTATAATAGGATAGAATTATGGCAAAATAGAGTGCGCAGTTTCAACCCAATCACTTGATATGGTGTTTGATCACCTTGTTTGTTTAAGACGGTGTATAGAGCCAAAGATGTTAGATATGGCTTTTGTGGACTGGTTAACTTTGAAGTCCTATAAAACGCCTCTGTTGTCCACATACCTGTGTTTGATCACTTTGCTTTATCAAGACGTAACATGGGGATACAAAGACGCTAGACGTGGCTTCGGTGGACTGGTAACATTCAAGTCCTATCTAATGTCTTTGTTGTCCCCAAACCGGATGTTCCGTGACTTAACTTCATATTAAGCAGACGACAGAGTCTAACATAAATTTCTTAACAGCTGTCAACTAAATCCTAAAATCATGCTAGAATGAACGTGCGTTAAACAATCGTTCCTTACAAATATTTTAATTCATTTGGCATTTAATTAATCCTTTAATACTTAAAGCTTAGCCTTGGTTTAATTAACCTGTTCATTATTTCTCGAAATTTATTTACGCAGTTCATTATTTAATTTTTTTTTACATAATAAAGGGAACGGTCATTACGTAAGCTTCTGGTTATGCGTTAACAATTCTCTTTGAAAAAAAAATGTAAATTCCTATAATTTCAATTTTGAAGGTAGGAATTTTCGCCACACCTAGTTTAACACCAACGCTGAATGAATGAGTTAATAACTAATCAAGGTTAAATTTTATAATAATAAAAGTATAATTGTAAAATACGATTTTACTCATAAAAACGTTTTGGTTAAAACACGTTTTTTAAAAAAACCTTTATTTTGAAAACATTCCCCCACTTCATAAAGTGAAAGTTTGCGGCAATGCCAAGGGAAGGCGAAAAGTTTTGCGTGAAATTATGAAATTTAGCCAAGAATTTTGAACTGTCGATAATTTAAATGTACACAGTGCTCCAGAAAGGGTGGTATGACCCAAGTACAGTGGGCTTTATGAGCGATTTTGAGTTGAAACTGTTCTATGAAATTTAGCCCCCAGTCCCACCGTTTAAAAGTTAATTTTAGAGTGTTTAACGGATGAACCATTAATTAAATTAGCATTAATTAATTAAATTCTTACTCAAACTTAAAGGGGTTTCCTTCATCTACGATACTGAAACTTTGTGCGGACGTAGATCGTTTAGTACCTACTAGGTACTCACCCAAAGAAAAGTTTTTAAATGCTCTGGAATTTTAGAAAATGGCGACGAAATAAGTTACTAAAACCTTTATGGACAATGGAATTATTTTCACTATACAATTTATTAGCTTCCTTCACGCATTAAACAAAACTAAATCATTTGTTTGTTTACAAATTGCAATATACCTTCGGCTTTATAGATACTTTTACCTGTTATCAATCTTCCTCTCAAACAGTTATATTATTTTTTTTTTTTTTTTTTTTTTTTTTTTTTTATTTTATTGATGCATTATTTTTGTTTTTTTAGTTACAACTATATGAGGCATCCTCCCAATGTGCCACATGAGCAATATTGCTCGTGCGTGGCTGGGAGCAGTAGCTTAAGAGATTTAACTTATTTAATTTATATACATAACAAATACTATTTCAAAATACTGGATTAGTAGACTCCGTACAATTTTAAATGAATTTGTTTAAATTATCTAATCCAAGGTCAATTATCCAAGAAGTTACTAATTTTTTAAATATTTGTGGCGTTGTGCATTTTTTTATATGGATATCAATTTGGTTATATAATTTCGGTCCCAAGTATGTGACATGTTTTTGTCCCAAAGACTTGTTCATTTTGTCCCCTAATATGTTAAGATTTTCAATATTCCTAGTATTATAAGTTATATTTGGTGGAAGAATAGAGTCTCTTATTGTAAAGGTATATATTAAGATTGTTTTTGCATATATTTGTCTAATTGATAATACTTTGAAATCTGCATATAAAACTAATCGTGATTCCATATAATTTCTTTTTAGACAAATTCTTAGAATTTTTCTTTGTATTATTTCTAATCGTTCAATATATATATCATACGTTCCGCCCCAACCTATAATACCATACGATACCACTGATTGTACAATTGCAAAGTAAACATTTCTTAACCATGGCAATGATAGAAAATTGCGTAACTCATAGAATCTTGGTAAACACATTCTTAGTTTTTTTGCAACACTTAAAATATGGCTATTCCATTTAAGGTGTTCATCTACAATTATACCAAGGTATTTTATTTCAGATACCCTTTCAAGTTTCAAACAGCCATTATCACACTTTATACAGTGTTTATCTTTATGAATTAAGAGATTACAATTAATTTCAGAAGTAGGTCTAGCCGAAAAACATAAATATTTAGTCTTTTCTATATTTAATGTCAGAAGATTATTATTCAGCATGTCATACACCCTCATCAATCCAGACTGCGCCTTCGCGTAAACCTCCTCCCAAGTATTTCCGAAGAAAAGTAAAGTAGTGTCATCAGCGAAAGATAACATTCTTCCATTTATACTGATTTCACATAGGTCATTAATATAGACTAAAAACAATAATGGACCGACAACTGTACCTTGGGGGATTCCGAAGGTTAGTAATTCTGGATCACTAATTAAGTTATTTATTTTAACGAAGGTGTATCGGTCTGACAAATAGCTTCTGAACCAATTTAGTGGTAATCCTCTAATCCCTGCACGTTCTAATTTTATTAACAATTTTGTGTGCGATACTGTATCAAAAGCCTTTTTAAGGTCCAAGAACACGCCTAAGGCCTTTTTGTTCTTATCGATGGCCGAATACAATTCCCGTGTCAAATCCAAGATGGCATCATTGGTACTTAAACCTGATCTAAATCCGTATTGATTTTTGGAGAAGTAATTACATTTTTCTAAGAACTTGACTAGTTGATTTTTTATATATTTTTCTATTATTTTCGCTATATTACTCAGCAGTGATATAGGTCTATAGTTTCCTAAGACCTTTTTATCTCCGGATTTATGGACAGGTTTAATAATAGCTTTTTTGAAAACCGTGGGGAAGGTCCCTGTAGATAATGAAAGGTTAATAATATGAGTCAGAGGCAGGGAAATGTAGTGTTTTAAGAGCTTAAGGGTTTTGACATTAATTTTATCGTGGCCGCTTGAGTTGAGATTTTTCAATTCATTGATAATTTTTTCGACATCCTTTCGTGTTATTGGTACGAAAAAAAGGCTTTTATCGTTATTTTTCAAATTGCTACCAGAGTATTTGTTTAAATTTTGGATATTTGAGGCTAGGCGAGAGCCTACCGTTGCGAAGTATTTATTAAATGTGTTGGCCATTTCTTTAGGATTATTTTTTAGTGTTAAAATTTTATCTTCATGTTTGATTTCTTCTATCAAGTCCAACTTATTTGATTTTTTTGTTGTTTCATTAATTATTTTCCAAACGTACTTAGGATCATTATTAGCTTGGGAGATCTTATCTTTGAAATAATTATATTTTACGGTCCTAATTAATGAGTAAAGCTTGTTTCTATATAGTTTAGCGAATTTCTTAAGATTTTCATTAAACGGTTGGTTTTTTACTTTTTTAGCTAATTCATCTCGTTTTCTTATTGAAACTATTAACGCCGTTGTTATCCACGGTTTCAACTTTTGTTTTCTATGTGAATAAGAAACAGGATATTCTACTGTGGCTGCGCACAAGTGTTTTTGCAAGATACTAACAAAATGTTCAGATGCTAGGTTACAATCATTCTCGCAGAGTACATTATTCCACCTTTCTAATTGCACATCACTACTTAACTTTTTGAAGTCTGTATAGCTCTTAGTTCTCCCTATGCTACTCACGTCTTGGTTAGAAAACAGTGGGATAGCAATGAATATTGGATAATGGTCTGTTATGTTAGTCTCTAAAATGTACGACGATACACTATAGTTATCATTCTTCTTGATAAATATGTGATCTAGACACGTGCTAGAAGATTCTGTTATTCTAGTTGCATCATTAATACACGGGTGAAGTCCATTTTCCTGTAGAGTTAAGATATAGTCCGATACTATTGAATCGTTAGAGTTCAAAATATCAATATTGATGTCACCTATCCAGACAATTTTGCCAGCACATGCTATATCACGGAGTTTTGTATTGAGATCTCCAACAAAATCTTTAATATTGTTACTAGGTGATCTATAGCATGCGATAATTTTGTAGATAGCCTTATTTGGTAAAATTACATCAATGATCATGGTAGTAGCCCCTTTAAGTTTTATCTCTTTCTCTACGAATGATAGGTTTTGTTTTATATATATTAGCACTCCATCGTTTCTATTTTGATATTCCTTAGAACAAATTAGTTTATACCCCTTAAGGGAAAAGAGATTTATATCAATTATTTTAAAGGTTTCCGTTAGAACTATAATATCAAAAGTATATTCCAATGACTCTAAAAATACCACAAAGTCATCAAAGTTTTTTTTTAAACTACGGATATTCAAGTGAAATATTTTGAAAGAGTTTAGATCGTTATTATCAGTTATTTTAAAATTATTTCTTATAATTTTACGGTTTACATTATTTATTAAGAAGTCACTGGTTAGGTTGAACATGTTTAATGTAAGGAAATAATTAACAAAGAAGTTTTAACTAGTTTAAATCTAAATTTTTTTAAGGTCATCTAACGATATTATCCTGATCGATTTTGTATTATCATCTTTACGTATAAATATTTTACCATCACTAGTCCATACATATTTATAATTATTTTTTATAGCAATTTGTTTGGTCTCATACAATATTTTTTTATTTAAGGGAGTCAGCTGTTCATTAATATATACTTTAGTATTTTTTAACGATTTATCAATATCAGCAGCTTTCAGGTTTTTTGTAGCCTTAAATTTTTTTAGCCATAAATCCCGGAGTTTTTTAGTGGCATAAATTACTCTTATAACGTCTAATTTATTGGTTACCTTAGGCAGTCTGTATACGTCTACGATCTCATTTGGGTCAAAGTTTAACCCTATTTCTTTAGCTACGGACTTTATCACCTCAGTAATCTGCTCATTTTTTGTTTGTTCAATACCCACTATTTCGAGATTAAGGGACAAATTTTCCTGTTTTAACTCATTAATTTTACTATCGTGCTCTATTATTTTAGATTCTAGTTGCTTATTTTTTAGTTTTAGGTCTTCATTATCTTTCTTGATTGAATTAATATCACCGCATACTGAGTTTAAAGTTATACCAAAATCGTCAATTTTGTCCGAACAAAACTGTATGGATTTCTCAAGGTCATCCATTTTGTCTAGTTTCGTCTCAATTACAGAGATTTTGCTTACGTCATTTTGGATATCATCCAGTATCTTCATTTTGGTTAAAATGTAGCTTACATTTTGCATTAAGACCTTCAGGTTTCCTTGCGATGGATCTTCTAAAATAGGGTCGCTATCGTTGCCTTTGTTAAGTCCTTTGCAGTTTTCACATTTCCACGTCGATTTACGCGATCCCAATTTACGAAAATTTTCCTCAGTTTTCACACTAGTACAGGATATATGAAAATACTCGTGACACAACGTACATTCTATGATTTCTTTAGCATTGTTCATCTCCGTAGCACATTTTTTACACTTCGCCATTTTTTTTTTTAGATATATTTAAGATAACGTTATCAGGGAGCGAAATTCATGCGGCCGTTCCCGTCGAAGTCTACTTTTAATTTATTGTTACAGGAATGCATACAGCCACTAGGAATCATTGAGTCCCCATAATTTCTATGCTTATAGCTTTGTGGGCCGGGCTTGAGAACCTACTATCCGTCACGGGTCATAATTCTGATGACGTCTCTCTAACTGTGATTCCATTGGTTGTTAGCGCGCATAGTGCAACGCTCAGCGAGGTATTCGCGAGGCAAAATTCGACATACATAATTATTAGTCTAGTTTCTGTTTGTTGTTATTAGCTCTCATTTGTAACAATTTAACTGTCAAGGGTATTTCCAAGATGGCCGAGATTATTATCTTGCCCGGTTCATAACCAATACTATTGTGAGAATTTTAGGAATTCATTTTATAAGAAATGTGTTTAATAATGTTTGAAAAATTATTTTATTTTCCTACACCCATAAGCGTGTTATATATATTATTCTTTTTTATATTCCTGGACTCCCCCGAAAAGGTTTAAGAAAAGGGAAACAGGTCAGCGGCCTTTTTGCTTAAGAAAAAAAAATATGAAATAGTTTTTCTTTGACTGCTCGATCACGCGAACATTTCTCTCCTTTGCTTTCTTTTACAAGTTATTTTAAATATTTTTGCCCCCGAAAACGATTGCCGGTTTTCTTACTTTCATTTGAAGGAGTGAAAGAGAAAAAAAATCGTGTCTAACAAAAGTTTAAGTTACTTTGCTGAATTTTAAATTAAAAGGAACTATAGCTAGCTACTTTTACAAAAACCTAATAATGCCTAAGTGTAGGTCTGCCTTAGTGGCTTATAGTATTGTCTATGCGAGGCAAAATTAGAGATTGCCGCGACATCTGTAGTTTAAAGGTTTCTTATTCAAACCAGAACGGAATAAACCCTTTTCAAATGCCTTGGGTAATTTAGAGTGGTGTTTTCTTATGACTTGACATTCGGTATGTGAATATTCCTAAGAAGTTAAATTTGGCTTCGAACAAAAGAACTTTGGTGGACTGGTAACGTTGAAGCCCTATCTAACGTCTTTGTTGTCCATATGATATCCGTTTTATCCCTAAACATTAAGCAGACGATACCGCGGCCCTCCTCTTTTGAAAAGGGTCTGTAGAGGCATAGCTTACTGTGATTCCATTCAGATGGTTTTGTTTCTGGTTGATTCGCCACGAGGAGCCGTGCCTCTACTCTACATACACCCCCTCTTTTGTAAAGGGGTACAGTCTCGTAAAAAAAATATAATTTAGACCCATACTTTTGAGGTGTTAGATAGCCTTATGCTTTTACTTTACTACGGTTTTCTAAAATTTAATGGTTAGAAAAAATACATATTTGGGATTAATGGTGGGTAAGAAAAATTTAAAACTATTTGATGCGCCAAGAATCATAGGGGGTCCGTGTTTTGTGTATTTGTATTTTGATCATAATAGATAGGACTAAAGTTCTCACCGGTTTTAGATTTTATTGAAGATACGATGTTGTTTGTATACTCAGTATGAATACAAATGTGGTGAAATGAATATATCAGCCAACTGTAACTTAAGTATTTATTTCCAATTTTAAGTTTAAACGACAGGGCTTGGTTAGATCAAGAACTGATATCTAGTTTATTAGGGAGAAGGTATAAATTCGCCACATTTCCAGATTTATCTCCAGTCCAAGTTAATCCCCGCCTCTAAATTACAACCAGCATCTCATTGGTTCTTGAAAACTCACGTCAGCGCGAGGCGAATGACGAAAATTACGTATTTTCCGACTGAGGAGAGGCGAAATAGCCCGGCCTCCTTTTACGTCGCCCCCCTTGTATTTTGAAAAGGGGACAGGAACTATACCGCGCGAATACTAGGCATCTTAAACCTTGTCCCTAATAAACTCTATATCACCTCTTGGTTAGATCTTGTGTATATCTTGAAAACTTACAATTGCACAAGAAATAGAAATGAAACTAAATACTACATAATTTTTACAAATAATTGAGCTCTTGTTATCCGTGTAAATTCCAAAACTTCAATCTCCTTGCGTCTCTCTGCTTAGTCTGCCATAAATTAAGAGTCATTTATCAGAAGTTTACTTTTAAATTGGTTGAAGCGCGCATATACTGGTAAAGTGAGACTTATCACTCCACGTGTGTCACTCTTTCCTTAATTATTTTAGGAGCCAATCAATGTTTGGAAGCCCATATTATCTCAGTAACTAAAACGAGAACTAAACATTGTAGACCCCATGCATGTTCTTTGACACTTTCCGCTTAGTTTGACCCAAAGTACTCCGCACCCTTTAATTTGTGGCACACTTATCAAAAACACCCTGAAGCTCACCGTGGCTATCCCCTTGGTAAAATCCATTAAGCAAATTAATTAAAAGCAATCTAATAAAGAGAAAACTTGCTAGTTCGTACTGGGGGCTTCTGAACTTAAAATAAAATTTGAAATAAAGCACTTTTCGACTGACAAATAAATTTCGCAAGCCAGTCGACTAAAGAAATATATATTTATACTATTTTTTGTTAAAATCTAAAAACAAAATAACAAATATTGAAACCCCTAATTAGTATACATATATTTGCGTGTTTATAAACACTTCATCATAATTAGAACCTTCATTTCCCGTAAACAAATATATATTTTCCCAACACTCGGTATGAATTCACTTGAAGCATATTTACAATCATTATTTCAGGGAAAATGAAAAAAAAAATCAAATCGCGTGAAATTAATACATAGTATAGGCCTATAATGCTCAATAAGCGTCGCTGATCCGTGAGAAAATTTCACGATATGTTTCTTGGAACTTTCTAGATCTCGATCTACCAATGTAAGATCACTAACTTTAGAGAGTGTAAGCTAAGCTACGTTTCCAAAACTTTAATTTTGAAACTATAAAGGAAAGAGTCGAGCTAAAATTGCCTTGTGATTAAATCCTTCATTATTGTTAAAAAGCTTTAGAATCTAGGCCTATAATTAATATTTCTCATATTTGCAACTGTAATTAACTATTAAATTGAAAAAAACCCTTGGTGCGAGGCATTAGCCCTAAAAGATTACATCCCTGTTAAGCAAGCAATGCTGCGAGTAAATTTGTTGTAGAAAGCGATAATTGAATGAATGAATATTAATTTTCTTTTCATATTTCAGAGTATCCCTTTAAAAACAGTGAGGAGCAATTAGGTAGCTTTAAAATTGGGTTAATTAAAATATATATTCAAAATTATAAATGTATTTTAAACAGGGTTTTTATACTTCAATGAAATGTGAACCTTGATTACCTATACAGCGATGGAATCTTTATGGGCGGCTAAATGTGCGCCTGTTTTTGTCATCAAATTTTATCAAGTGAATAAATTTCCCCCTTTTCCTAAATATTACTAAATTGGGTATGTTTTTACCCCTAAATATTGATACCTTCCTCAAATTATTGCTAACTAACTTGTTTAATGTTTATTGTCACCTTTTCCACAATATTGTTATTTTAGTTTCTTTCTTCACTAAAAAGAGGCACTCACGAATCTTTCAGCTGTGATTCCCACGTCCAGGGTTTGTTAACTAAAAGCAAAGTATTAATTACCCTTGTTAATTAGCTATGAATTGTTAAAACATTTTTAGGAGAATTATTTTAAGCTTAAGAAAATGAAGTGAATCTTTCTATTGGGAGTTTTCTTAACCTCTCTGAAAACTTAATACTTAATACTTAATAACTATACTATAACAGGTGATTCGTAACGGTCCCATAACTATGCAACGATGCTCCTGAAAGAAAGTTATATAACTATGTAGGTACTTTTCTCTCTCTCATCAGTTCCAATTTATAATTTTCGTGACCATTCCTCTAAATTTTCCGCGTCTCGCCTCCTCTCAAAGAAAGTGGTCAATTATGTATCAAACAAGGATATTTGAAAAAAAAAAAGAAATAGAAATTGTCCACGTCTAACGGGTCCACCATAATTTCGCTCTCTCTCTCACACGACCTAATTAAATAAATGGGCGCGTGCACGTGATCATGGGTTTTTGACCATCTTATTAAATGACCCTCTTCTCTTCATACATCGTCTTTTTCTTGGAAGAAAGTATTTAAATTCGTTTTTGTTCATCGCATTTAGAGCGCGGTTACTTGGGTGCCTCTTCCGGTGGACTCAGATTTATTTCAATTTTTAAATATTTATTTATGTTTTTTATTTTTTTCAATTTCACTCGAGATTTTTTAAAGAAATTATAGGTTTTGTAAGATTTATGAAGATTATAATCTTCAAAAAAGAGTACGAATTTAATACCGCTTAATATTTTTGACCCCATCAAATCTAGATCATAAAAATTATGTTTTTTTCGTGGAAATTGTTGGTGGTTATATCAAAATTTAGTTTAAATTGCTGTCTTTAGTGGTTTTAAGTTATTGAAGATTAAAAACGTTATGGAATATTATTACGAAATTCGAAATAATTTGAACGAAATATTCACTAAATACGAAATTAAAATTAGAAAAAAATTTTGAACAAATATTCACCAAATACGAAATAACAATTAGAAAAAATATGAACAAATATTCACTAAATAAGAAATAAAAATTCGAATTTGAACAAATATTCACTAAATAAGAAATAAAAATTCGAATTTGAACAAATATTCACTAAATACGAAATAAAAATTCGAATTTGAACAAATATTCACTAAATACGAAATAAAAATTCGAATTTGAACAAATATTCACTAAATACGAAATAAAAATTCGAATTTGAACAAATATTCACTAAATACGAAATAAAAATTCGAATTTGAACAAATATTCACTAAATACGAAATAAAAATTCGAATTTGAACAAATATTCACTAAATACGAAATAAAAATTCGAATTTGAACAAATATTCACTAAATACGAAATAAAAATTCGAATTTGAACAAATATTCACTAAATACGAAATAAAAATTCGAATTTGAACAAATATTCACTAAATACGAAATAAAAATTCGAATATGAACAAATATTCACTAAATACGAAATAAAAATTCGAATTTGAACAAATATTCACTAAATACGAAATAAAAATTCGAATTTGAACAAATATTCACTAAATACGAAATAAAAATTCGAATTTGAACAAATATTCACTAAATACGAAATAAAAATTCGAATTTGAACAAATATTCACTAAATACGAAATAAAAATTCGAATTTGAACAAATATTCACTAAATACGAAATAAAAATTCGAATTTGAACAAATATTCACTAAATTAAATACGAAATAAAAATTAGAAAGAATTTGAATAAAACTCACTAAATACGAAATAAAAATTAGAAAGAATTTGAACAAATATTCACTAAATACGAAATAAAAATTAGATAGAATTTGAATAAAACATTCACTAAATACGAAATAAAAATTAGAAAGAATTTGAATAAAACATTCACTAAATACGAAATAAAAATTAGAAAGAATTTGAATTAAACATTCACTAAATAAGAAATAAAAATTAGAAAGAATTTGAATTAAACATTCACTAAATAAGAAATAAAAATTAGAAAGAATTTGAATTAAACATTCACTAAATAAGAAATAAAAATTAGAAAGAATTTGAATTAAACATTCACTAAATAAGAAATAAAAATTAGAAAGAATTTGAATTAAACATTCACTAAATAAGAAATAAAAATTAGAAAGAATTTGAACAAATATTCACTAAATACTAAATCGTAACTTGAAAGAATTTGAACAGAAACATTCACTAAATACTAAATCGTAACTTGAAAGAATTTGAACAGAAACATTCTCTAAATACCAAGTGTAAATTAGAAAGAATTAAAAAAAAGTAAAAACTAAAATAACACAAGTTCTTATTAAATTATAAATAAAATCGTTGAATTTGGATTTCGAAATCGATTTCCGGTTTAGAATCTAAATGTCCTTAAGTAATTAATTAAATAAGATATATATTACCCTTGACTTAAAGTTTAAAACATTTAATCGGTTACTGAACCCCACCTCACCAACCTCAATTAACTCCTTTTCAAAAATTATAGTTTTATTTCAATTTCACTTCCGAAATTCCGAAAAAAGCGAGAGACCAAAATTTATACTCAAATTTGTTCTTTAGATAAGCGTTTAAATGACCAGAATTAACCCTTTCGAATACTATAAACTCAACCCAAAATGAACTATATTTTAATCAAATTAGCTGGTCTTATAGTTCAGACAATTATGCCAAATAACCCGTTAAATTACCATCCACGTTTCAAAGACCCTTGATGTTTCCCGTTTACATTAAGTTGACTTGAAAATCTAGATACTTATTACTAACTCTAATGATAAACGCCCAGGGATCAGACCCAGATTGTTAAGTACGATATTTTTTATTTAAATAATTACATTTATAATCCAGTTTTTCTAAACCACTCTAGTTAACAATTATTTAAATGCTACTTGATACAAGTATAAGTGAGATTACCTCTAATTTTTTTTATGATATTTCTTTCATAAGTTCATAAGATATGTTCCATAAGTTTGTCACTGGTTACTTAGAGCTTGTCATGAAGTGACGTAGGTCATAGATTCACCTTCGTAAAGCGACGCCTGGTGACTGGGCGCTGTCAAAGGCTTAGTACAGACTAAAGAGGAAGATAAACTGCAAACTAACCACGTGTAGACAATTCTCGCTTGTCGTTCACGAACTAGCTCGAGTTGTAAGTCTCTAGCATTACGATCGAAGTTTGGGAAGTGTCATACTTCTGGAACATATCTTATAAACTTATGGTATCATTAAGAAGAGGTTAACCTTTTTGGTTGGGCGTATCGCGTTTTTAGAACTTATCCGAATATGTTTATCATACATCTCTTTTACATTACATCCTCTCCCAAATATCTTCTAAAATTCTTTTCTATGATATTTAACATCTAAAGGGTTTTCAACCTTTGGTCTAACTATACCTGGAATTTTTTCTTAAAAGCCTATAACTGAAAGTAAAATACTTTTGAGGACTTGACGTTTATGGTTCACCCAACGTTGCCCGGGGTATTTCAACTTAGAGACTGGAAACGGGGACGAATTTCTTGTCTATTAGGACTGCAAACACTTTCAAATTCGATAAAGCCATGCTTAATTAGGGGTTGTTCTTAAAAGGGGGAAAATGTTACTGGTCTTTAATAGGACATTCTGTACATACAGAGTTTCACCTCGGTCCTAACTTTGAGAAGAATTCAATAAAACCACTGCTAGGGTTACTGATATCAATCATGCAGTTTAGAGTTGTGATTGTGCATAAAGAACAAACAAAAAAAACCACTTTCTCAAATATACAGGGTGTTTCTGATAAGTCCGGCATAAATTAAGGGGGATGTTCTTCTTCGATTTTGAATCGAAAATGTACAACTATGACATTTTTCCGTCCGGGTCACTGTTTACGAGTTGTGATTTGATTATTTTACGGATGACCTCTTAAATTAACTAAGAAACTGAGAAAGACAATGATTTCTAGTTTAATTAAGGGGCCATCCCTAAAATACACAAAACAGAACTTTAAAACAGTGGCCCGGACGGCAAAATGTCAACTAAAGTTACATTTTAGGCTCAAAATCGACCAAAGTACATCCCCCTTTAATTTATGGCAGACTTATCAGAAAAACACCCTGTATATACAAGACTAATTAATACCAAGCTTACGTTTAAATCATATTTTACTTCGGGTAATGAACTTCTGACGCTATGGGTAAGAAACGTAACCTCTTATAACAAAAGGGGTGTCAATGGACTATCTGCCTCTCTAATGTAACATGCCCCTGGTTCGAATCTTCTTCCATATTCGTTTTGTGTTATTATGACTCTTGGAGTGTAAGGAATGAACGATTAAGTTTTTTCGATAACACTTGTATAAAAAAATCCTTTAATGATTCTGGTTTTTCGGCTTCTTCAAAAATGTTTGAACTAAGAAAAACGCGCGTAACTCCCAAGACGAAGGTTAGGGTTTAGCATAAGTTTATAAGATATGTTCCATAAGTATGACAGTTTATGCTTCGTAATGCTAGAGACTTACAGTTCGAGCTAGTTCGAGAACGACAAGCGAGAATTGACCACGCTCGCTTTTGCAGTTATTCTTCCTATTTAGTCTGCATTACTAAGCCTTTGACAGCGCCTCACCATACGTTGCTTTACTAGAATCTATGACCTACGTCACTTCATGACAAGCTCCAGTTTGTAACCAGTGATAAACTTACGGAACATATCTTATGAACTTACGGTTTTAGGGTGCTAGGTGTTTAGTACTTCGCAACAAAGTTTCACATAAACGTTTTTCGATCAGTCACGTTTTTACAATCAGAAAAGGGTTGCTGTTTACATTTAACGAGTTAATCAGACGTCATTTTGACATAGTAAACCCTTAGTTTCTGTTAGATTAATAAGTGTTTCGTGAATTCCGTGAATGGTACAGTGTTTGGGGTTATTAATGTTAACATTCTTTCAATTCACGACTCTTTTGAACCAAATTTTACTGAAGAGCAGACTGCGCACGTTTTATTTTCATAAAATTGTTTTGCTCTGCACTTTTGATAAAATTTTATATAAAATTTTTTCTTGAAGAATCTCTACATTGAACTTTGATTATTAATTAATCAATTCGGTTTTAAAAATATCAAGTAAATCCGTGTTTTATACAATTTTATGGTTCCAAAAACCCAAATATTTTAAAAATGGGTCTCGAAGCTTTTGTTCTAACTTCGTGCTTGCACTTTACATTTGTTAAACCTAGACGTAAACACTTAAATGTCTGACAGAAGTATTTATAAATATCTAGATTTTACATTAATCAAAGCTTTTATTTAATCTTTATCGACACATAAGACAATGGTCACCACGATTTTATATTGTCTATTAAGTATTAGATACTTCGTGATTAGGCCTAATTAGATTACGATTAAATAAAATTGCGGATGATTAAAATAAAAAATAAAATGACAGTACGTTTAATGTAGCTAGGAGTACTCCCATAAGCGTTCCTTCAACACTGAACGGTGTCAAATCTAACTAACATTGCAACGCTTCAACTTGACTGGAGTAGGAACGTTAAATGGAACAAGAAAATCTTGTACAATGTAGGAAATATTATGTAACGCCAGAAATTCATACAGATTATTGGAATAATTGTGTAGCCATCTTCCAAGTATCTAGGCAGATTTTGTGGGAAGAGCTAGACTTATCATTACTATTCATTAATAATCTAACTCGCTGAGCGTTGCATCTTGCGCTTGCATCTGACGTCACGTTGCTACCAATCAACCAAGTCATCCAGTTAGAAAGACGTCAGTGACGGATAGTAAATTCTCAAGCCCAGCACACAAAACCAGCTTAGAAAATAACGTTCAAGATATGGGGACGCAATGATGATTCCTAGTGGCTGTAAGCATTCCTGGTAATGCAAACCGTTTCATATTGCTTCAAAATAGCCAATCCATTAGTTATGTGTCAGTATTTTTTAAAATCAGTTCCGGGTAAAAGTAACTCCAGTAACTTAATAATCTAATTTAGACCCCCTATAGTTGTAACTTGTAGTTGTCAAAATTGAAATGCACTTTTTAAGACAAGAGAGAGAGGCATCTTGTTGCATAAGACTCTATATCTATAACCATCCTTCTTATTCCGAATTTCATTATCTACACTAGGTTAGCTTTTCAGGTTAATCGGATTTATTAAAAACAATGTCTCTTCCGTACATTTTTCTTTTTTCCTAAACATAATCCCAATTTTGTTACTGAAGTTATTAAGTTAGTACGTGATTTTGATTCATAATCGAGAAGAACACACTTTTTTTCCGCATTAAGACTAAATATAGCGCCAAGTAACAGATATTAACTCTTCAGACAATGCAGGGGCGAATTTAGTTATGCAACAATTTCCCATAAACCCAAATGCAGCGAAAGTTAGGGAAGCGACACACAGAATTATAACCCGCTCATCTTAATAAAGGGGCGGTTGTTGGTTAAAGATTTCACCTAAATCCGCAAGAAGATATGTATTTTCCCGTTAACTATGGGCCTTTTTAATACAACGTTTAAGCAAACTTGTATCTGGTTTTTATAATGTTATAGTATATTTAAAACCGTACACTGTTAAAAAAAATGGAACTGTTTGACACCTTTAGAGGTGTTTCTTAATGCATCCCCAGTAGCACCTCTATTGGTGTTTAAAAGCACCATTCGAGAGGATGTCAATACGCACCTTTCAAAACGGTGCGAAATAATACCTTCTCTGAAGGTGCTTTTTAAATCCTGTTAGGTGTTTTAATCACTTTGAGTAGAGGTGTATATTAATACCAGAAAAAGTGTTTATAAACCCTTTAAACTAATTTGGTGTTTTTAAATTCCATTGACGTTGGTGCTTTTTAATTCCTGTTAGGTTTAAAACATCACCCTTAATAGAGGTTTATAATTATACCAGAAAGGTGTCTATAGACTCTGTAAAAGGTGTTTTTTGAAATAATTGTTTTTCAAAACACATGAGTTACCATAGATTCGTCTTTCAAAATAGCTGCTCAAATCCAGTGGATTAAGGGTAAACGTTTTTTTTCTGCTGTAAGCCTTATTCAACCGTGTAAGAATTGATACGCGTGCGAAATGGTTACGTTTAACCTTTACTGTATATCCTCAATAGTTATATTTAAGGACCTGATTTATACCATTCAAAAGTGTATTTAATTTTCGGCTCACTGTGAACCGTCAAGACCTCCTCAAAGACTCACGAACTCATGGAACCAAACCGAACAACGCTTACCAAAATCTTTAAAAGTAGCATTCAGTGTAGCTAGGAAAGTTTAATTTCACGTTTACACTATATATAAATGTAGTAAAGCTGAATTAAAAAGTAAACACCAAATTTGAAATATTAATATAAAAGATGTTCTTGGAATATTGAAATGAAACAGAGCTTTTTAGCTACAAAACTACAAAAAGAATCGTAATGCCGAAACATACTAAATATTTTCATTTAATATTCTACAATAAGAAAATGTTATGGTTTTGTAAGAGATAATTTCATTTTACTCGCTGTATATTAACTTTGATATGCGCATAGTGTTTCGATTCAGATGCAATCTTCATTACTTCTATATAAACTTTCACTTGTGTCGTTCCGAAGAAAGAAGATTATCTTAAATAATTAAATAAATACAAATGATATTAATTTTTTAAATCGTCAGTATTTTACCTTAATTCTAGTTAAGTGGTTTAAAGAAACATTATTCTTATAATGATTTTAAATATAGCTATTGTTGACGATTGACTTCTAGCGTAAACCGTTTTCACAAATTTTGGAAATTTAGGGTATATAAGGCGATTGATTAACAAATGGTAGGAATAAGCGCTATTGCGTGAACCTTTGGTCGAGGCCCTGCCATTGGGAGGCTAGTCGTTTCTCGTAGCTTAGGTCGATCGCGCGTACATCTTATAGCGTTTTCCTTTGGGTCCTCGCGGAGCGCTCCCAAGGAGCAATAAAAATAGTAGTAGTAGTTTCCAGCTTCGTTAAAGACTGTTTTTGAAGAATAGGATCTCCTAGTTTTATTCCTCCATGGGAGCGCTCCGCGAGGACCCAAAGGAAAACGCTATTAATCCCAACGATGATAATGGAGTAGAAGCCAATGTTTCAGATTGGCGTGTATGTGGGGTAAACACAGAAGACTATATGATGGTGTTGTTAGAAGCCAATAAGTACAGATAAACGTGTATGACGTATAAACCATTAGAAAAACAAGTGTAGAGATTGCGTATTGAAGTAGAATTTTTACCTCTCCGAGTGACGATGACGTCACGGAGAGGTATTGCACTGGACGTATCTGTGTGTCTGTCTGTCACCGTGTTCGCAGTTGGCAAATCGAAGCAAACGTGTTCGCAATTTCCGGACCGCGTTCGCAGTATACAGAAATTCGAAAAATGTTACTTCGTTGCTCTATCCAACTTATTTAAGGTCAATCATTAATTATCCGTTACACCTTCATCTACTGTCTAACCACCAATTGTTTCACCCAATGCCAACCGGTATTTAATGGCTTCTAATAACAACACCATGCAATAGTCTTTCGTGTACACCATATACGCCACACGCGGCGAGCGGCTAGGGTTACGAGAAACGTCTAGCCTCCCAATGGCAGAGCTTCCACCAAAGGTTCGCGCAATTGCGCATTTTCTTACCTCTTAGTGTGTATCATTCACATTTTATACCCTTAATTTACAAAAGTTCTGATATAGGTGTTCCCTAGAAGTATAAAGTTAAAGATAGCTATGTTTAAAATTATTTTAGGAATTAAGTTTCTTAAACCCACTTAACTATAATTAACGTAAAATACTGACTATTAAAATAATTAATATCACTTATATTTATTTAATTATTTAAGATCAACTTCTTTCTTTGGAGTGACAAAAGTGAGAGTTTATATAGAACGAGTAATGAAGATTGCATCTGAATCAAAACGCTACACATATATATCAAAGTTAATATAAAGCGAGTAGGATGAAAAGTTATCTTACAAAACGATAACATTTTCTTTTTGCAGAATATTAAATGGAAATATTTTAAATATTTTTCGGCATTACGATTCTTTTAGTAGTTGTGTAGCTATAAAGTTCTGTTTCATCTCAGACACACAGATACGTCCAGTGTAATACCTCTCCGTGACGTCATCGTCACTCGGAGAGATAAAAACCTGTGTCATGAGGAAATTAAAGTATTTTTTATGAATTAGTCTAATTCCAAGACATTCCAGCATATTGAACTCTTCGAGAATTATTTTACAATGGTTGAAATATCAAATTAAGTATGAATTTCTTCAAATATTTGGTATAAGGTAGTCCAAAGCAATTGTTTAAACCTTTGGGATATTTTTAGGATGCTTCACTATACAGGTAGAATTAATAGGTGATTTCCCTCTAAGGTCATATCAAAAACCTTTCACTTAAAAAACACCATATTAGCTAAAAAGTGTTAAGTAAAGCCCAAAGGTGTTTATTCGCACCATTCCAACAGATTTATATTAAAAACACTATTTCCGTTTTTAAAAAAATTTGATAAGGGTCAATTAACACCTAAAAGTGTTTATACGTACCAGTGAATCACCATTTCCTTAAAAAATACCTAAAAAGAGTCAACTAGCACCTTTTTACGGAGAAAACACCATCTCAGTTAAAAACACTCCAAAAAGAGTATATAAACACCTCAAGGTATTTCCGAACACCCATGAAACACCTTTTTTTCTAACAGTGTAAGTTTATATTAAGATATTTCATCTAGGCGCTAGAGACTTACACGAGGGGTCGGTCATTCATGAAATCCCGTACGCTACCCGTGAAATCCAATTTAAGAAATCCGAAATCAATGCTGATTTCGAAATCAAATAAAAAATCCGAAATCAGCAACGAAATCACAAAATCAGTAAAGAAATCATAAAATCAGTAAAAAAAATCACAAAATCAACAAAGAAATCACGAAATCAGAAGCGAAATCACGAAATCAACAAAGAAATCACGAAATGAGAAGCAAAATCAGTAAAGAAATTGTGAAATCCATTACAAAATTCACGAAATCCAAAATCAAAAGAAATCACAAAATCCGACGAAATTATGGGGAAAAATCTCAAAATCCGAGGAAATCATGCGAAAAACCTAAAAATCCAACGAAATCAAGGGAAATATCGCAAAATCAGTAGAAATCACGGTAAAAATTGCAAAATCCGACGGAATCACTGGAAAAATCTCAAAATTCGATGAAATCCATTGGATTTTATCGAATTCTGAAATCCAACAAAATCCGATGAAATCAAACGAAATCCGACGAAATCAAAATGGATTTCGAAATCCCGTACACTTTTTCCTAAACGTCCGACCCCTCGGACTTACAGCTCGAGCTGGTTCGAGTACGACACAAGAATTGACTACACTCGGTTTTACAGTTCATCTTTCTATTTAGTCTGCACTAAGCCTTTAACAGCGCCTCACTAGGCGTCGCTTTACGAGATTCTAGGACGTTTCACCTACGTCATTTCATGACAAGCTCTCAGTAACCAGTAACCAGTGAAAAACTTATGGAACATATCTTATGAACTTATGTTAAAACTATAGCGTAGAAACAAAGTGGGATAAAACTATCTTCGAAATCTTTAATACACATTGTGTTTCTGATAAGTCTGGCATAAATTAAGGGGGATGTTCTTTGAGCAATTTTGAGTCTAAAATGTACAACTATGACATTTGGACGTCCGGGCCACTGTCTCCAAGTCTAGAATGGAGTATTTTACGGATGAACCCTTAAATTTAATTATGAAAATGAGAAAGACAATGATTTCTAATTTAATTAAGTGGTCATCCCTAAAACACTCAAATCATAACTTGAAAACAGTGTCCCGCGGACGACAAAACTTCATAGAACATTTTCGACTCAAAATCGGCCGAAAGATCATCCCCTTAATTGATGGCAGACCTATTAGAAACACAGGTATTTTTATAGTAAATTTTATGGACCTTTCCTGTCTAACTTGAAGCTACTTTTACCAAAATTTAATTTAACCAGATAGCCTATATAGTTCCCAGAATTATAATGGCGTTGTTGCGTTCTACACTTTGTTTTTACGTTAAGTTTAAGATCAAGGTAAAAGCAGGAATCGTGATAATGTCTTATGATTTAGTTTTGACTCTAGTATTATTTCAGCTTAAAAATATGTATTAGGGTTTAAAGGTTTTGCGAAAAAACTGAATGAAATAGTTACTTCAAAAAATATTTAAAAATTAGGCCTAGCGCGTGGGAAGTTAAAGAAGTGGCGCTGGAAATAGGAACTAGTCTGTCATGGTACGTTGAACAAGGCACGACCCTCTCAAATAAAAATAGATGGTAACTTTCTGTGACTGATTCCGTTCCAAGGTAAAGGAGAGATAACTCTATAAAAGTAACAACTTTCTAACGCAATCAACTCGCACATAAATATCTAAAATTATACAAAGTAAACTATTTTTTTACCTACTAAAGGTATTGATATTTATTTCCCGGCTGTTTTTAAATATAATATTTATTTTTGGTATTTACAAAAGTGTCGCCAAACGTCAACAATTTGACGCTTACTTGAATCAAGAGTTCTTCCTCAAGATCTTTGCTATAGCGTAAATATCAAAATAAGGAAAAGTTTAATATCTAACTTAACTTTCAATTTCAACTATATTTATTTTTTATTTCATTGAATTCAATTTTGGTTCATAAGTTAAGCGAGAATGAAAGGATAGTTTGAGACGCTTTATTTGATTTCTATTTGAGTGTCCTAGAAATAGTTCAAAACTTTCCTTAAGTTTTATAGAAAATTCGCCTCAAAAACAATGGAACTGAATCGATTTGTTCCGTACATACGGTTTAATTCAATACACGTGTAGTAAAAGAAATAAGGCTTAGGTGTTTTATCATCTTTCTTTGTATAAATGGTTGTTGAAGAGAATTTGATCATCTTATGAATTATCAACACTTTCCTTAAAATATAGGCCTAGATTTTTTTACCCAAGAATCGAAAATATAATCATATTTAATAATTAAATTATTAATATTGTTTGAGAAAATCTGTGAAGTTAGCTAGGCTTAGGTAAAAATAGGCTTAGAGCTCTTTTATCATCCTTCTTCGTATAAGACTCTGGAAAGAATTTGATCTTAAAATTAAGGCTTAGTTAAAAATACCTTAGCTCTTTTATCACCTTTCTGACATTGATATTATGAATTATCATTAATTTCCTTAAAATTGTTTTCATATTTTCGTATGAAATGAGAATATCATCATATTTAATCCTAAAAATTAGTATTTTTTTTGAAAATCTAAATATTTAGGCTTAGGTAAAAATAGGCTTAGCTCTCTTATCACCCTTTTGACGTTGATCTTATGAATTACCAATAACTTCCTTAAAATTTGGTTTATTTTTTCGTACGACAAGAATATCATAATTTTTAATCCTAAAAATTACTATTATTTTCAAAATCTTTAAATTTATTCTTACGTACATTGTTATTAATAATAGAAATGGTACAAAAATTAACACCGATAATTAAAAACCATAGCTAAAATGTCATAAAAACTAATTTTTACCTTAATATACTACTACTTTATAGTTTTTAATTAAAAATAAATCTACCTTTACGTCGATAATAATATCATAATAGCCAAAGGGTACATAAGGTACACGTGTCATTATAATTAACAGGGACCCCCTAATACCGTTGTTAAATCCATTAAAAACATTTCCATCTCAATATATCCTGATCATTAAATTTTACTTCAAATTCAATTTCTTTAAAAAATATTTTTAATTTTTAGTTATTTTTTTTCCTAGTACAAATTAACCTTAATAAACGTACACATAAAAGATAAATGTTTTGGCCCCAACTTCTACTGACATTCCGGCACTAATTTAAAATGTATTTCGCATAATTTAATTAATAAAAAATAGTGAAATTATTAATTTAATAAAAAAGCAAAACAATACCCTAAAGGCTGTAAAACGAATATCTTGCTCTATTTACTATAGCCTACGTTATGTTTTTCTTCAAAAATGGTTCTGTTAACGTGAGTACTCAACTTCTCCGGAAATAATGTGAAGTGTAACATAAACGATCCCTTGTCATTCGTGCTATTCTTTACATGTACAGGGTGTTTCTGATAAGTCAGGCATAAATTAAGGGGATGTTCTTTGGGAAATCAATTTTGAATCGAAAATGTAGCTTTTATCACCATTTTGATTGGCCTAGTGGACACTGTTTCAAATCGAGTTATGATTTGAGAGTTTTAGGGATGACCCCTTAATTAAATTAGAAATCATTGTCTAAATCAGTTTCTTAATTAAATTTAAGGGGTCATCCGTAAAATACTTCATTCAATCTTAACTTGAAAACAGCGACCCGGACGGCAAAATTAGAAAAATAGAAATTACATTTTCAACTCAAAAATACCCAAAGAACATTCCCTTAATTTAAGCCAGACTTATCAGAAACACCCTGTATATATATATATATTTTTTTTTTGGAGGAAACTAGGCTAGATAAATATTCTATAAACTTTAAAATCCATAGAGAAGAGTTTTTTTAATTTTTAATTAATTAAAAGTTGCGTCGGCGGTCTCTCGTTAATTTTAAACGGAAAGATAATTAAATATTCACGCTAGCCACTGATTGGTTAATGATTAAACCCAATCTGCGGTGACAGTTACTGTCATCATAAGCATAACAAAAACAAAATTTCCCCATTTTCAACGATTAGTTATGATAAGTATGAAAATTTAGTTCCGTTGGTGTTTTTTCCCATTTATTTCCTTTTGAAAAAGAAAAAATAACAGCTTTTTCTTCTTCGGTTTCCCATGATGTTTTTGTTTTCAATATTTCATTTTAAACCGTTAAATTTTAACGGTACGCCGCATCGTTAGCCGTTTTTAACAATTTAACTGTAAAATTGTTAATTAACTTTATACTTTTTTGTTTATCGTTTTTCGGAAATAGTTTGTATATAAATTAATTAAACATATATTAGTTTTTGATGAATAAGTAATTTTAAAGGAAGTTAAGTAAGACTGTGAATAAACAAGAATATACGATGTGGATAATTGTAATTAATTGTTTTGTATGGAAATTGCAATACGGGAAACGGAAGTAATCGTTAAACGAGAACCAAGGGGCTAATCACTGTTACAGATTACGTGTAATCATTTAAGTACTGTCAAGGACAGGGCTTTTAAATTCTATAGAACTGAAGATTTTAAAACTTGGGGTAGAGTTAGAAACAAGAAAGAAATGTCTTTGATTTCTTCAGTAGTTACCAATTAGTATTTAATTGGATAACAAGTCATTACAGACAATATAAAATTAATAAGTCTGCAAATCTTTGAAGTCACGAGGCTTAATAGTAGACGAGATAGACAAGATAAGATCAAGAAGTGATATCTAGTTTACTAGGGAGAAGGTATAAATTCGCCACATTTAGTAGTTAGTAGGTAGTGTCATACTTACGAAACATTTCTTGTAAACGTATGATATCGCAAGCAAGAATATTTGAACCAGAATTGGTTTCTTTACGAGTTAGTCATAATATTTAATGCGTGAAAGTTTTGGTGTGAATTTTCAACGCTTTAATTTTGAAAGGATTTAAATAGCTTAAGGTATCGAATTAATGGAGGAGTTCGTGCTAATATGTTTACAGTAATTTCTTTAATATACATTAACACCAAGAAGTTACCCCCATTTTCTAAACATAATTTACAGTAAAGGATAATTTAATCTAGATTTATTTCTTTTTTTATTTTCTTGAAAATAACGCCCATAAAAATGAATGTGTTTTGGTTTTATGTTTAATGTTTTTATCAAGAGCTTTTTAGTAAGGTACCGTAATGTAGGGTACGTACATATATTGCAGTCAAATTTGAAACAAAACTAAGATAGTTTAGAATAAATGAACATTTTTCCCAACAAGATTGAGGTAGATTAAAATACCATTACTGGTCAATCTTTTTGGTATCATTTTATCGAAAGAAAATGTTATTTTCAGACTGAGATAGCTCCCTTTAGTTCACATAGTACCATGCCAGTCCAAAACATTTTTGATAATATTTAGACTGCCTAAGGCAATTAAGTTTTTATATCTAAATTATATCTACAATTTTTAAATTGTAATGTTTTTAAACTCTATGTGTACAGGGTGTTTCTGATAAGTCTACCATAAATTAAAGGGTGTGTGTTCTTTGGGTCAAACTGAGTGGAAAGTGTCAAAGAACATGGGGTCTAGAACATTTAGTTACTTATAGATATGGGTTCCCAAACATTGATTGGCCCCTAAAACAATTGAGGAAATAGATTCCGTATGTGGAGTAATTAGCTTTACTTTACCAGCGTACGCACACTTCTACCAATTAATAGTATACACTTCTGCAAGGTAAAGGTTCAATATTGTACTTAATTTCAAGACAATTGAAGGTTGATACGTTTTAATCCACATGTGTGGGCCAATCAATGTTTTGGAGTCCATGTTTCCATAAATAAATGTTGTAAACCCCATGCATGTTCTTGGTCACTTTCCACTCAGTTTGACCCTAAGAACCACACCCTTTAATTTAAGGCAGACTTATCAGAAACACCCTGTACTGTACATCCAACAATATTTTAAAACATATCAACGCGAATCTTTTAAAAATATATACACGTAGGTAATGGTATAAAATATTCAAAGATCTCCATGAAGAATAATTTTCAAAATTCAAAACAAAACTTTTACGGTTAATATTACGCTATAATTCCTTTTTTATTTAAATTATTTATGATATAAACATTTTCATTTGTGAGTTATGGTACTTAGTTCCGATTCAAAAAACAAAGTACTTTAGTTTACTTCCGGATCGTGATTTACGTCTTTTTAAAAGAAAGCCTAAACCAGAAACTGGACTTTCCCTTCCCCTGGTTCTACACACACTCCGTCACCTTTCTCTCTTCCCTTCTTAATTCTAAACGCCTTATAATTTATAATGGACGGAAGTTAAATCAAGTTTTTAGAATTAAGGGGGGGGGGAAGAAAAATTAAAAAGCTAGGGGGAGGGGCCTTCTACGTCCACCTGCAGAAGAAGAAAAAAATAAGAGAAAACATTTGCTCCAGATTGAGAATTCATAATAGAAAACGAAAAGAAAACGTTTTTTTAAATTAAACCAATTAGTCGTTCACGAATCTTATTATTTTTTTGATATTCCCGACATATTTTCCTTTCGTTTTTTACCGTTTATAATTTCTGTCTAATTAAATATGCATGGTTCAGTATGAAAATTGCATTTTAAAAAATATTTATGAACACATTTCTTTACAAAATAGTGAATTTATAATCTATTTCAAATATTTAATATCACTTTGTTATTTGAAATAATTTGACTAATTCTAAAGACTAGTGCCTCCTTATGTTATTTTCTTATATACCCCAAAATAGTAAAGGACAACAAGCTGATATAACATCTCTTCATGTGTATCGCGATTCATACCGTATTTTCCCCCAAGCTATTGATTTTAAATGTCAATATTGACAATTTAAAAACGCCCACTTTGGAATATGTTAAATATAAGAATTCATTTTACACTTTATCGGGAAACACTTTATGAATTTTTTAATATGGTGCTTATTTCAGAAATACACATTAAATAATATGTTTATGTAGTTATTTTAAAAACAAAGTTTAAAACATTTTGTTTATAGAAGGAAAAAATAAATAATTTCTAGTTTAAACCCATAATTAAACTATATATATATTAATTACTGTTTATTATAAATAACTATGTTGTTGAGCTTGTGTAGTTCGTTTAAATGATATCTAATGATTAAAACTAATATTTTTGATTAGTAAACCATGAAATGAAATTATAGCTTTCTTACCCACGAGTCATGTGATTGAAACATTAAAATTTTTGTTTATGTATTCAACGCGTTTCGGTCAGAAGTGAACTTGTCTGAAATACCATCTAAAATGTTTGAACTGATTCACTTAACTATAGTAAAAACTAATATTGGAAGGGAGCAGCCAATCCTCCCTTAGAAAACTTATTTTTCTATGTTAAATTCGACTCCAAGGTTGGACACTTAAGAGGTGTAAATTAACGTTAGTTTTATTGAGACAGTTTTTAACATGTTTGGGACAATGTTGACCAGGAATACATACACCTCATAGTAATCATTGTGCAAAGGTGGATTTTGTGGGAGTAGCTATAACGAATTTTACCTGGTGATAAATCTATCTTCCTGCCAGTTGAACCTCGCACGTGCCTAGGAACTCTCGTACCTGGCAACCAATGAAATCACAGTTAAAAAGACGTCATAATTATGAGTCGGCCCACAAAACCCGCATAGAACATGGGACATATGGGGCACAATGATTCCTGTGTTGACCCAACATAGACGAATGTTTCTAACCCCTTCTGTGTAAAAAATCGTTTCGACAACAAAAATACCTCCAAGGCACCATGGCACGAGTTTCTGACGAACCCTTACGGCTTAAGTCTTCACACAAACCAAGAAGCGATATCTAGTTTACTAGGGAGAAGGTATAAAATGCCTAAGTATTCGCGCGCCATAGTCACAATTCCCCTTTCAAAATACAAGGGGGGACGTAAAAGGAGGCCGGGCTATTTCGCCTCTCCTCAGTCGGAAAATACGTAATTTTCGTCATTCGCGTGGCGCTGACGTGAGTTTTCAAGAACCAATGAGATGTTGGTTGTCATTTAGAGCCGGGGACTAATGCCGAACCTACGTTTGGACTGGAGATAAAGCTAGAAATGTGGCGAATTTATACCTCCTCCCTAGTAAACTAGGTATCGCTTCTTGCACAAACTATATACGACTTAACAATAAAAGTTAACTGAACTGGTATTTATTTATTTAAGGTTTAATCCACCTGCTATATTTTACCTGTACATGGATTAGATTCCCTTCCACCCTTACTAGCCTAAATTTTTAAATCACCTCGACTCATTCTCAAACTTGCTCGGGATTAATTCCTATCAATCCTTTTGATGAACTAGTTACTTAACGACACAAAAAGAAAACCGGGAATTAAAATGTATATGGCTTCGGGCATATTATTTCAGAACACAATCGCACACCCCCTTCATTCATTTTCCGATCTTAACCTATAAGTTGATCGACATTTGTTTTTCTATTCAATATAGTTTTTTCTTTTTAAATTAAGGGTTGAACTTTTTTAACCAGTAATTGGAACCCATAGAAATCTGTACAACGGAGTGTAAGGGTACTCGATGTGTTTTGAAATTCTGGTGTAGGTGTAGAGACTTTATGTACAGACACTTCATAGTTCATACTTTGACGAAAGTCTATAAAATTCTTTTACAAATTATAAATTGAACACCCAAATCAATCTGACAGCCTCGAAATACTCCATGAAAATTAAAAAAATTGCCTGTCTTTGAACCCCGTTTATTATTGTCAATTAAAACCAACATACATTTTGATATGTATTTTTAATATTACTTCTTCTCATTGAAAAATTAAAAATTAATGTGTACCAATTAAAGTAAACCCCCTTTTATTTTCTTTATAGTTTAATCTAATATTTAAGCTTCTCGTTAGAAATTAAAATTAATATACCAACTTAGGTAAACCGTTATGATGTTGAATGTAGGTGCTGTTAAATCAAATAATAAGTTATCGACTTAAGTTGGTTTAATTTGCGGTAAAGGATAATTAAGTTTCAGTCTTGATAATTTCGATTAAATCACGATTAAACTGATTGCATCTCTATCAGATAATTTATTTAACAGCGCAAGTAAAGTTGTGATTAAATTAGTTGACAATAATTTAATTCGCAACGAAATGTCCCTTAAATTTTATTTAATTTCGTTTAAATAAAGAAGCAGTTTCCCTCATAATTAAGGTACACCATTAATTGATCAAATCATAATTTAATCTGCAGTAAAGATTAAATTTCAGTTTTGATAAGTTGGATTAAATCAAGATCTAACATATTGAAGCTGCATCAAATCATTATTTATCCTCGTAAAAGAAGTTACGATTAAATTTAAATGAGACAGATTTAATTATAAAGAGGTACCCTCTAGGGTAACCTGCATCTCAACTTTTGTATCTTAATCCCTTCGCGTTCCAGTGTTTTTGTTCAATTTCATTATCCCTTCAATAATCACTAAATAGTTTAAGGATTTTATCCCACTTTTTGGCAAATTCAGTTAGGCGTGTAAATACTCTCCAAGAATTGGCAATTATTTTTAAAAGAAATTGAGGTTTCCTAAAGTGGGATGAAGTTTGTGATGGCTGAGAAAAAGACACATTTTGAAAACGCATCCTTTTAAAGAATTCCTGTAGAGATGGAGAAAGGAAGGGAACGAATTAAGCCAGCCAAGACGATCACCATCCACGCTTTTTGAAGAGACATTTGGCCTACACACATAACAGGCGTTAACTGTTGTGACTTTATACTCTCACTTTTTCCCGTTAAGCCTAACTTAATCTTAGTGCCTCTACTGCCCCGTTAAGAAATGAACCCACGACTCTAACATTTTTCCGAAGGTTACGGCAAAATTAAATTTAGTCGTATTATGTGGGAGTAATAATATTTATGATTCTGTTTGATTCTAGAGAAAGAATAAAACTTGTTTTATGTTCCAGCTGTTTAACTATGAACTTGGGAAGTTAGTTTCGGTTAAATTGTCTATAATATTATCATAAGTTTATAAGAAATGTCCAATAAGTTTGTTACTGGTTACAAACTGGAGCTTGTCATGAAGTGAGGTATAGGTCATATATTCTCGTAAAGCGACTCCTGGTGAGGCGATATCAAAGACTTGGTACAGACTAAATATGAAGATGGACTGAAAAACCGAGTGTAGTAGATTCTCGCTTGTCGTTCTCGAACTAGCTCGAGCTGTAAGTCTCTAGCATTACGAAGTATTTATAACTTTACTCATGATATTATGAATAGATATTTGACTGAAACATGTCCTTTGGATAATTAACGATTTAATAACCTTGACAAAGACAAGGTTAGCTTAGGTTGAAGTTAGTATTTTTAGGATTTGTTTAACTTGTAGGTTAGGCTAGGTAATGGGTCAATGTGGGTCAGATCTTGCGACTTGTTCGACCACCTAGTTTTTATGAACTTGTAGGTACATGAAAACTATGTGGTCAAACAATGTAACTAAAGAGGGAAAGACATGAGGGTAGAACTTTGCCTTCCATATCGCTTTTCTGCGCCTGCGCTCTGGGTGCTTTGGGTCCAGAGAGTGCACAGAGACGGCTGTGGGTCCAACCCGCTTCTCTGTCCGGGAACTGAGGGTTGCTATACCTCCTTTTTTACATTGAAGAGGTTTATCATACAAATTACTTTCGTGTCGAAAAATTAATTATTTCACGAAAAAGGGGATGCATGTATTCTTTCAAAAACTCGCTATTACTAAAACAGGTGACACATTTTGTTAAACTCTCAAACGCATACGTAATTAAGTAAACGTAACCCTGAGAACACTATGGGAAGACCTCCCCTTTTTTCCTCAATTAGCGGTAGGCAACGTTAGTGACTCATTTAAATAATTTAACAATATGGGAGGAAGTAAATAGCAAAGGCCTAACATCATCACACACACATACACCCACTTTCATAAACATTTTTCATTCTATGTTCGAACGCTAGTGGCTTTGCCAAGAAATAAGCGTAATATAAGTGCCATAACAAAGTGGTAAGCACGTTCAGGTAGTCTAAAGGGGCCCCTACCTGCAGTTTTTGTTTTGGGCGATTAAATATATTTGGCACCGTTTCCAATGGGGCGAAATTCGAGAGAAGCTCTTAAAAGAAACCTCACCCACGGATTTAGGATGGGTTTGATTCGATTTCGCTTGGCTATATTTGCAAGGACGAAAAGAAAGATTATTTTCTGGAGGTATTCGGTTTCCTCCTAACCTCTTTGTGGCTGCCAAATAAACTTTCGATTTTTCGATTTATAAAATTTTTCGCGGTTTCAAAAAAAAAAAAAAGAAAAAAAGCTATTAAATTTTCAGTTTTATTTTTTTTTAATGTTAAATAAAACTCCCGCTGTGGGTTTTGCAGGAGAATTTGTGAATTGGTGTTTCAAGTATCCATGGCATGAAGTGTTAGTCGGGCATTAAAGGTTATTACGCAAGCTACATATTTAATTGAATAATTATATAAAATTTAGGTTTATTCACAGTTTTTAAAAACCTCATACCTGTTCTTAAATAGTTTACGAGTGTTTTAGAACTAGGGATTACTAAAAGGGCTATTTACTTGACTAAATTTTGTAAGTAATAACAGAAGGGGATAGAAGAAGGATGACACTCTGTATCCTCTTAATGCTTTAGTTATGTAACGTCATTCTTCCCAGGCTCATCCTTTCAGTTTGCTTTCCCGCTCATCAAACTACAAATGGGCATCGCACCGTAAGGTGAATTCTATAATTGTTTGCCACTAAATCCCCAGCAATCATGCCACAAACCT
This sequence comes from Phalangium opilio, assembly GCF_054372755.1. Taxonomy (NCBI): domain Eukaryota; kingdom Metazoa; phylum Arthropoda; class Arachnida; order Opiliones; family Phalangiidae; genus Phalangium; species Phalangium opilio. Next base: position 3,818,018 of record NW_028324226.1, read on the forward strand.
CGTCTTGACGTGGAACAAATATGCACAAGCGCGTCTTGCCAAATATTTAAACGCTAATAGAGTAATGATGAGGGAACTATTTATCGCGTATTGTTCTAAATGTTCCGATGTTGGGAAGAGTGACGTTACACTTACCCCGCTTTGTGGTACACTTCTCTCGAGGAGAAGTATTATATACTTCTGGTAATAACAGAAATACATACATTTCTTCTATTTAGAATCTTTAAGAAGTCATAGACCCCGTACTAATATCTGATTGAAGGTAAGGGGAAGGGCTTAAACTTTTGTTTTGTTTGCATTTCATTGGTTATTCACATATATAGGGCCTAGGTCTACTCTTTCACACGACACAAAGTGACAAAGAACACTTATATGTACATTCGGGATTGGCTCAGATAGGTCACTGGCTACGTCGATGTCACCTGGTTTCTATGTACAAATAAATTAGACGTGACGTCAAGGATGACGGTTTCCACAGCTCCACCCCTTCAGTTCAAGCAGAAAGGCCTAGAAAATAGCAAGTTGGAGATTCCAATCAAACGAAATCTATGCGTTACTGGTAGGAAGTAGTGTTAAAATAAGGATTTTGAAACAGTTCAATCACTATTTTCTAATACCTTTCTTTACCTTTCCATATTAAACATATCCAAGTCAATATATAATTACGATAAACCTATTTTGAAATATCGATTCATTTTCTATTAATTTAATCAGAAGTGAGATGAGACCAGAAGTACTGAGCTAACCAAATTCTTCACTCGGCGAAAGTGAATATTCTTGATAACACAAGAACGGTTGGCCCTCTAGTAGCGGTTTCTGAAATTTCCCTCAAAAACGTGAGACGCTCGCGGTGGTAGACGGCCGAATTAGATTCAAGGAGCCGCGTCCGTGTTCGGCCGCTTTAGGTTGAGGGGAAGGGGGTAGAAAATGTTTTTGGAACTCGACCAATTTTTTTCTCAGTAGTGTAGGCGCGTGGGAAGCGGCATAAAATCCTCAAATTTGTTCACTAGTGCCAGGATCTACTATCAATGCTAGAGCCCTTCACTTCTAGTCTCATCTCACTTCTGATTTAATTAAACTTCATATACCAGTTTAGTTAAATATACATATATACCGACTTATAATCATTAATATATTAACATTTACCCCTTGATCATCAGTATAAAAACCTTGAGCTCTTTCTTAATTCTGGCTTAACAGCTGCGCAAGGTGTAATAAGGAAATTAAATATCTTCGTGTCCCTAAAAAGATGTTAGTCATTATTCTCGAGTGGTAATTTCCAGCATCAATTCTTTTTATTAATAAAGAGTACAGAGACACTTCTTAATGTTATGCCTCCCATTTCTTAGCTTGCTGTTTTTTTTTCTTCTTGAATTGATACCGTTAGAAAATTGTCCGACATTAGCCCAAGGCGCCGGTGTATTCCCGTTGTATTTATTTAAAGACGAATAATACTATACTAACTGTAGCCTTAACTTTTTTTATTAATAAATGCTTTCTAGGGATTTAATATTAATTGCTATATTAAAGGCGCCACGTTTTAAACTAGCTATTAATTACGAAGTTTAACAGAAGCCTAGCTCGTTAATTTTTAAACTACTTTTTTATCAGTATAAATATCATCATCATCATCATCGTTGATTTAAGAAATATTAATCAGACTTAAATAAATTAATTTTTTTGCTTTATTTTAGAAAAAATTATTCATTTTTGATAAAATCTTATTTCCTGCCCCCAATTTAAGAAGTTTAATAATTTATAATTAAGAAATATTTCAAATTTAATGAGATTTATTTTAGATTTAATGGGTTGAGCTGAAGATTTAATTTAACTCTATTAATCAGTAAATAAGTTAATGTTAAGTAGCAAAGGGCCGCCGGTGAAGTTTAAAATTTCAGGATGTTTGGTTACATTTTTGGCCGCCATTTTACAAGATGGCGTACGGCACATCGAAACCAAAACTATAGCCATCCAGAGGATGTAATGACCTAGTATGAAACTACTTTCAGATATTTTTTTACATTTTGGGCGCCATTTTTTAAAGATGGTAGCCAATTGTGTGAAGAGTCTTTCATAGTGGGTACCGACTATTTAAGAGTAATGTTTTATAGCTCCAACTTTCTTGGTAAAGCACTTTGGGTTGGGCATTGATGAGAAGTTACTCAAAATGATTGTAAACATTGATTTTGAAAAATTCGACACGACTCTTTCACTTCAAGTAATGAACTTCTAATTGTTGATATAAATGACTGAAATAAATTGCATAATATTGTGTTTACCGATGGGCCAGCCACTTAGCATAAACCGTCTACAGAACTGTACCAAAGGGATTACTCGAAATCTTTACGTTTCCTACCCTTGACAGTGCTTAAACGATTACGCTTAATCCGTAATCGGTGTACAGAGACCCTAAAAGTGGTTAGCCCCTCGGTGTTTACGGGTCATAGTTATTTATGAAAGAGTTAAAATCGTTTAATCATTTTGAATTAAGCCAAGTCCCATAATATTAAATATTACGGTGTACGTGTAAAACTTACTGTACCTTCGGCTGTAAATCTGTCCTATTTAAGTTACAAACGATTAACTCTATCTACTATAGGAAAACCCCCTTTTTTTTCTTTACATTCTTAGAAGAGAAATTAAAATACCTTTCATACTTCACGTATTTATTATAAATACTATAGGAGAAAAGACTGGTCAGGCTAGTTATCTCAAAATTTATAAACCGTATATCTAAGATATAGTATTAATTCTCGATTATATGAAGACTGGTTTTAATTTTTTTTTTTTTTTTTTTTGACAAAAGCTCAGATGACTTTTCCTTTCAAATAAAATACCGTTATAAATTAGACGAAAGTAACCCGAAGTAAAACATTACCATATCACGTGATGTACGCTTTTTAGTACAGGTGCCAGTAAAAACCCAATTATACATTTAAACATTCTGATGTTCTACATCACAAATATACACTTTGTTGAAAAAAGGGTGGTACAGAGGGTTATATATGCGATTTTAAGTTGAAAATTTTCTATAACATTTTGACCTAAGGGTCACTCTAAGCAAATTATGAGTAACTGTGATTTATGGATGAGCCCTTAATTTAATTAGCATTTTCTTGCGGTTTATTAGTTAAATTTATGGGGTCGTTCGTAAAACAACTTCTAGACGGTGGTTCTTATGGCAAAGTTACATTTTTGACTCCAAATTGATTGCCCATGGAAGTTGGAACCAACTGCACGTTGGTCCAACCTCCGTTTTTGTAACACCCTGTATATATTGAGAGCTTATGTGCATGTGAGTGTATTTGTTTGTAGTCTAATCTTCGCAGTTACCCCAGTTTGGAGAAATTACGTGTCGATGATAGGTCTCACTATCGAGAAGACTTTAAAGCTATTTTTTTTAACCTCAAGGTCACGGGGGTCAGCAATTCATTGAAACACAAATTTGATGGTTTTGATCTGTCACACCAGGTAATATATCTTGTAAAGCTAGTACTAGAATGTTTCACTATAATTTATAATAATTTCGATTATTACCAGCGCAAGTTATTAAATATTTTGGGCTTTAAAAGAGCTACAACTTAATGCTATACATTATTAACACATAATCTCAAAGGAAAGGGTTACATAACATAACTTTATACCTTAAAAGAACGGCCTTTTTCTAAATATAAAAGGAATTAAATATTAGAAAAATTAAGTTATCTCTTATTACAAATTAATTAGCCTTAAAAACGAGGACTACTCTACCGCCATCCGTCATTGCTTTATTGGCGTCTGCAATCGAACACAGATTAACTCGATTTTTTTTTCTAATTTTGTTAATTTCAATAAGAACTGCTACTTAATAGAATTTTAAAAAAATTTTACGTTTATTTACAATTCAAAAATTTTTACTTTGGGAGCTTTCGGACCGCGGTCCTTCCTCAGCCAAGTTTTAAATCTTTAGATTCCATGGAGTAGCAGTAAATTAGAAATATTTAACACACCATTAATCCTAAATTTCGTATCCACGACAACTCGAGGTTTAACTTCAAAATGTGAGCTTTGGAACTTGGTCTAAATTCCTTCCTATCAACAAGCTTTTGAATTGTTGATAGAATTAAATCTAACGTAATGATTAAGAATTAAGAGACCCCGATATCAGAAAAGATTTACCGTACGATCAAATTGCGAGAAAAAAAAAGAAAATTAAAAGACGAACTATTTCCTGGACAGGGGTTAAAAAACTTGTTTTCTAACAGCGAAGGTAGGATATGGGGAAATAATTGCATGGTGGAGTGTAGGCGAGATAATCTCTATATACTCTCTTCCTCGATTTAATAAAGAAGAATACCTGATCCTGTGTTCATCTGATATTATATTATATTAAATTCTATTAAATTAAATACCGTCTCTATAAATGCATATCCTAAATCGTGAGAAGCGAAATATGGATACCTGGTTTTTGATTATATAGATGGTTTAATATAAATTATCGCGATCAAAGAGAGCTGGATTTAAGCGCGTACGTGGAACCGTAAGTTCATAAGATATGTTCCATAAGTTTGTCACTGGTTACAAACTAGAGCTTGTCATGAAGTGACGTAGGTCATAGATTCGAGGTATAGCGACGCCTGGTGAGGCGCTGTCAAAGGCTTAGTACAGACTAAATAGAACTAGATGGACTGCAAAATTAACCACCGAGTATAGTCAATTCTCGCTTGTTGTTCTCGAGCTGTAAGTCTCTAGCATTACGAAGCATAGGAAGTGTCATACTTATGGAACATATCTTATGAACTTATGGTGAAACGTATTGGAGTTGAGGTGTGATGATGTGTTGATTAATTAGACGTAGATGTATACTTTGTAATTATTTCTTTGGGAAATTATATATCGTATGGTTATTTAGATTCAATTTTATAAATGGCTGGCACCTATCTGGGTTATTGAAAAGATTGTTTTTTTTTTTTAAATATTGAGCTGAGGTATTGAATGATTAGTTTTGATTTAAATGACTGCAATTGGGCATTACATACTTTTTTTTCCGTAGGTTAGTGGAATTTCGCAATATTTTAGCCTTAACGGCAATATGATTAAATGAAAATAGCTGTAATTAGTCAAAATATTTTCACCAAAGAGTGAATTTGTAATTAATGCAGTTTTTCCAGTGCCATTTCGCACGGATTACTTAGCTTTATTCGAGTGATAATAGTATAGTATTATCTCCATAAAAAGTTTTAAATCCACGGTGAAAAACATCTACCAGCAAATATAAAACGACGTTATTTTGGTTTAATTATTTCCAATTTACCATTTATCGAGTATCAGTATATCCATAACTTCATAATATATGTTCCTTAAGTATGACACTTCCAATACTTCGTAATGCTAGAGACTTGCAGCTCGAGCTAGTTCGAGAACGACAAGCGAGAATTGACTACACGCAGTTTTGCAATCCATCTTCTTATTTAGTCTGTACTAAACTTTTGACAGGCGTCGCTTTAAGAGAATCTGTGACGTTTCACTACGTCACTTTATTACAAGCTCTAAGTAACCAGCAACAAACTTATGGAACATATCTTATGAACTTATGGTATATCGTATTTAGTTGTAGAAGTATCATTACCATCGCTCAACTTTGACTATTAAATTTAATCAAATTTCAAACCAATATTAATGAAATTCAATCAACCTCAAATTAAAATTACCCGTGGATAAAACCTACACAAAATCACGCGTTAATTTCAACTTCAATCTTTCGACTAATTTCAATTTTTTTCTTAAGACTTGCATAGCTGGATAAATTTAATTAACTAAAGGTCATCTTATAAAATATGTACTTGACTCTGAAAAGTAGTATTTTAAGTTATTTCCAATCGGATGAAACGTTAAATTAGTTAAGTTCTTTACCAATAGATCTTGAAAAACCTGTATAGTTTAGTTCACAAAAAAGGTTACATGCTTGGTTACATGAGAAGAATCTGTTTTTATCTCCCAATTCCGTTCAATTTACTTACTTATATAGGTACTTTCACGATTTATTAAAAAAAAAAGAAATATCAAAATTCCAATCTGAGAATCTCATGGTCGGAAGAGGTTCTAAAAACCTGTTATCTAACTTGGTGGGGAAAAAAAGAATTCCCGAATCACTTTTTTTTTAAACTTTAAAAGATTTAACTGGACATAAGAGACTCTGAAACGATTTTAAAATGCTTTATATATAGCCTAGTTGTCTAGATGTTTAAATTTAAAGAAGTATACAGGGTGATTCTAAAAGGTCTGTCAGAAATGAATGCAAATGTTGTTTGGGGTGCCGTTTTTGAGTCGAATATGTATATGACATTTTGTTCTAATTGCCACCGTTTAAAAGTTATGATTGAAAGAGGGCTTTACGGATGACCCTTTAATATTAACATGACAAACTCAAAGACAGTTCTAATTTAATTAAGGGATCATCCATAAAATACTTAAAATCACAACTTGAAAACGGTGGACTTCAGAGAAAAATTTCGTAGAAGTTACATTTTCGACTCAAAATCGCACAAAGAACATCCACCTTAATTTCAAATACACCCTTTAAAGTTAACTGTCTAAATTTTTAAATTTAAAGAAATATATTATTAAACTTCACAAGACAACGCCAAGGCCAATTGAAATGATATAATTAATCCTATATTTTAAAATTTTAATTGACAGATTCGGACATGTATAATCAAAGTTTGTAACTGAGAAAGGGAACTTTTATTTTAATTAAAATAATTGTTTTAATGAAGAGTAGGTTTTTGGGAGACTGGGAGACGCAATGCGAATCATTTGTTATTCAAGGTTATTATATCAGAATTGATTAACTTGAATTAACGTTTTAACATTAATATCACGATTTGTTTAATTTTGATAAAAATCTCTGGGGGTTTAAGATGAGGAGTCTGTTTTTGCGCGCCAATCAGAACTGACATTTTATAAAGAGCGAAAGAAGTTAGGGTTATTTTTCAAATTGTTAATAACGAAGGGTCTTGAAAACGGATTATAATTAAGCTTTTTTATTCAAGTCGTACGAATTCGGGGTTCTCTGATATTTTTACGTGCAAACTTAAGTTAGACTTCTAGAAATATGAATAACATAGCTGTATCTTTCATGTTATATGTTATATCAATAATACATACAGCTACTTGGAATCATTGTGTAGCCATTTTCAAAACGTATCTAGGCTGATTTTGTGGGAAAAGCTAAACTAATCATTATATATGACGAATTTTACCTCACGATTAATCTATCTCACTGCGCATTGAACCTTGCGCTCATACCTGATCTCGCTTTGTTACCAACCAATGAAATTGCAGTTAGAATGACGTCAGAATTATGAGACGAGACCGATGTTACTCAAACCCGGACCGATAAAACCCGCAAATAAATTTACATTAACAATGATTCATATTAGCTTTGTGCATTCCTGGTTATATATTGAAGTAGAAATAACCCAAATAACTTAATAACAAGACGGCCCAAGGGCTCGTAATAGTAGCCATATCGTACGAGTGAATAGCCCCTCTATACCCTACCCTAATGAGTAGATAACCCCTCTATACGTTACCCTAATGAGTGAATAGCGCTATCTTTTTCAATGCTTAAATGATTTACCGTGCATAAAATCAGAGTGAATAGCCCCTCGATTCCCTACTCTAAACAGCGATTAAATTATAACCGTATAAATTTACTTATGCTGTAATTCTAATATTCCGGCGAATCGAAGAACAGATGAGTTTACGACATAGACTTATGCCGATGCACACTTATCGCATCTTATAAGTTTCTAACAAGGACTTATGCCCAGAAACTTTTGAAAGAGAAAGTTTAGTTATAGTGATTACGCATTTTAGTGATTATCCCCTTGAATTACCTTTAGCAATGCTAAAATGATCAAACGCATAACGCTCATTTAACACTATGTTAGCTCTATCTAAACCCATTTTTGAATTAACCGCCAAAACGTTCCAGTCAAACATAACATAGATGACGATAGCTACCGAACGAGAACGAAAAACGGGGAAAATAGTTATCTATTTAATTAGCACATACATAAAAAGAAAATAAATATAAAAACCCCAAACATACAAATTCATAAGTATCCGACTCCACAGATAAAAATTCAAAAGTTTCCGACCCCACAGATTAAGAGGTACCCCACCCCACATCACCCCGACATTTTAGAGATAAGAATAAATAATAAAAAACTCGGAGTTTCTATGAAGTCTCTATGGTTCGTTGGTAGAGTGGATGTTTACTACGCCAGCGACCCGGGTTCGATTCCCGGGTCTGACCTGGAAAAATTTTAATTAAAATTAAATCTCTAACCGAGCCCTGTAACCCCTATGGGTGGGTTGTGGTAATATAAAGTTCCTTTTAAGCTAAAATCTGACGATAACGAAGCGACAACCCCTACTACTACTACTACTACTACTACTACTACTACTACTACTACTACTACTACGGACGGCTCGGGTCAAACTAAGAGCCTATCGTATACTACGATATGGCTAAAAAGGCATTTAAAATGGAGGTTAATTGAAATTAACCCTCATTCCCCAAAAAATTTTAAAGAAATATTTTCATTTCAAATTGAAATTTTTACACCATGGGAATATTTCACTAACTTCCGTTAAAATTCAGGATACACCAATCCTTAAAATATTTTCATAAAAAATAAGAAAAATAAGTAAATGGTGATATAAACCTTCTTAAATATTCTTGAACTCTTCGCGTGAATTTCGTGAATAAACGGTAGAATTTCTTAAACCTCAACAACTTAACACCATTTTCTTAAGGTAAACACACACGACTTATTTGACCGCGGGCAAATTTATTAGCTCCATAGAGTTAATATTCAAGTTCCGGTTCTGAAAACGTTCCATTCAAACGATAGTGCACGCACTTAACTCGGTTTTATAATTAAAGAATAAGTTTCATAAGTTTGTTGTATTGAACTAGGGGAATTTGAAAAGCATCTTTGGAAATTGGTAACTTATTTATTTGCGCACTCATTTTGCTGTGTTTTTCTCAATTTTAGGAAAAGGGTCAATATAGAATTTTGTTGTTTTTATTCCAAAGAGTGTATAAAATAAGAAATATTTCGAATTGGAACTTTGTGATTATCTAAATTCTAAAATATTAAAGAAGATACTGGAAATTATGTTAGGCTTTAAAGAATTCTATTTGAAGACGTCACAAAATCCTTCACGTGGTATAAGATTCCTTACCCCAATACGTCTTACTACACAGAGCAGTCTGGAAAATAGCATAAGCAAGAAGTCCTATAAGAAAAATTTCTTATAGGGCATGTGTCCAGTGACCCCCTATTTGACAGGAAAATTTATTGGACATTGGCCACTGGCGTGTACATAAATAGTCAAGCTTTCAGAACTTCGGAAAATTTATTGGTCAAAATGTCCAGTGACCCCCTTAGTTTTTAAAAAAATTGTGGAACATTTTAAAATTTTATTGGACAATGTCCAGTGTCCTGTGCTTATTTCAGGCCCCGAGCAAAAGTCCTCTGCATGGTATAAAACCAGTTAATTAATGTATTGTACCAGTTTTTAAATTCACGAAATGAGGATTACTGGTCCTTGTGACCAGTTTATTAATTGCAAATCTATAGAAAAACTAAGGAGAAACCAATCCCAAGTTCTAGTTAGTCACAGAGTACCCTAACGGGTAGGTTTCCTGAATTCAAATCTAATTGCTCAAGATTGCCTTTGAAATATTATTTTACAAACGCTTTCAAAGAACTCTAACTTTCCTTACTTAAGAGCCTGTTTTGGTATAATTTTCTTGGATTATTCTAATTTCGTGGCAACAATAACCACCATAAAAGCGTCATTTTCATTAAATCATGTATGAGACTTTCCCTTAAAGAAGCTTACTTATATTTGATTGAATAATTTGAAAGAAGAGTCGAATATACAGTCATTATTTGGGTTATATCTAAGCCATTTTTTCTTTTCCTTGCCGCCAAGTAATGGGTTAATGACACCCGAAAAATCATTGTTTTTCCGAGCACCTAAGATTCAATCATTATTTCGGATTAACTTGGCTTCAATCTCTAGATCAAAATTAGTTCGGAGAAAAAGAAAGAAATTGACTGAGTTTCCTTCGGGTTGTAATTAGCGGGAAATTCAATGCGAGAAATGAAACAGCACACTCTCTTTCTTGAAATAAAAAGAATTCCCGAAAGGGCTAAACGAGATTAATACGCTTCAATTTTCTTTAATCTTTTTTTATTTTAGGGGAAGTTATTTGGGTTAATTCGTGTTTTATTAAAGTATAGGTTTAATATGAATTATAAGGTCTTAAATTCAATTACTTTAATGATATTAGACAATAGATTGGGAAACCGTACGTAGAAACTGAACAATTAAATGAAAATTAAGTATGTGGTTAATTAATTAATTAACTAATTTATAATTAAATAAGTTAATTGGAAAGGAAGTATTTACTAATTTCTTCAGAAATCAAGTGACTGAATTTTTTGACCAAATTCTAAGTTACGACAAGCTAATATAATGTATATAATATGTAGTTAATTTATAAATAATTTATAAATAATTAAATAAGTTAATTGGGAGAAAATATGTACTAGTTTCTTCAGATGGCAGCCGAATGTATCTGACCAATTTCTAATTTATGGAAAACTAAATTAATGTGTATTTCAAATTGTTGTCATTTGAAGATACGAGAAATTAACGTTACTTACAGCAGATGACATTTTGGGTCTAGGGTGACCAATTACAGTCTCTACACAGCATTACGTCATGATTCGCTTGATAGAGAGGGGTCCTGCGAGCAAGTTTGATTGTCCTTATCTTCTTTAATATTTTAAATGGATACTAATTGATAATAATTTGAAATACGCATTATTTTATGTGCTTCTTCGTAATATAAAAATAAAATTATCCTGATCCTTTAATTTAATTTAATTACAATTAAAATTAAAGAAAGTTTCATCAGGAATGCATACAGATAATAGGAATTATTATGCTCTCGTATATCCCATATTTATTTCTATGCGGGTTTTGTGCAGTGGACATGAGTACTATCAGTCACACGTCATAATTTGGACGCCTTTCTAACAGTAATTTCATTGGTTGGTAGCAACACGAAGTCGGGTGCGCACAGCGATATAAATTATTCGCAAAGTAAGCTTTGTCACAAATAATGATTAGTCTAACTCTAACAACAAAATCCTTCTAGTTACGTTGAGAAAAATGTCTACACAATGTTTCCTATTAGCTATATGCATTCCTGGTTTCATCCAAAGCTTTGACCATTGTTCCTGTTTATATTAAAAGATTAAAAACTCTCAGGAAAAAAAGAAGTATAACGAATATCGATGGATTATGTATTATCGAAAAGAAAGGGTCAATTCAGTTTTCACGTATAGGTAAAGGAAACACTAGATTTTGCGGAGAAAAGAGGCCCCTACTGTATTGTATTTAGGTCAAATTGAGGGGGTCATATCTCCATTCTTTTATTTCCACGTCTTTAGTGACCTTCCCCATAAAATCAAATGAACAAATAATTTCTTTCTTCGCCAAAAGATAAAGTCCACAGTTATGTAATTCAAGTAGTTGAAGTTGTAAAAGCTAATCACCAAACAACCAACAGCAAACTGCCCTTAACAACCTAAAACTATAGTTACCCTACCCTATATCATAAGTTCATAAGACACAATCCATAAGTTTGTCACTGGTTACAAACTGGAGCTTGCCATGAAGTGAGTGACGTAGGTCATAGATTTTGGCAAAGCGACGCCTGGTAAGGCGCTGTCTAAGGCTTACTACAGACTAAATAGGAAATGTAGTCAATTCTCGCTTGTCGTTCTCGAACTAGCTCTCTCAGTAAGTCTCTAGCATTACGAAGTATAGGAAGTGTCATACTTATTGAACAAATCTTATAAACTTATGTATGTATTGAACTAATTTAATTGTACGACTTTATAAATGCATTTCGTTATACTTGTTTTTGCGTTGTTTTGTTATTGAATTTAACCACACCAAAAAAACATACCAATTTAACTTTTAACTGACATTAATGTCAACCCTATTAATCAATTATGTTTTTAACCAAATAAAATTCCCCCTTTGCGTGATGTCTGTGTTGTTATGTGAACTTAATAATAATAATACTTGTTTATGCCTGAAAAAGGTTTAAACTGATTTTTAATAGCGCTTTACGTTTAAGTTTTAAATTTTATATTGAACTGTTTTGTGTTTTGATAATTGGGCATGTATTCAGTACATAGTCGCGACGCCCCCTTTAAATTTAACAGGAATGGTTGGGGGGGAGTGAATTTTTAATAATTGTCCATTTAAGAAAGCGAAACTGATAGGAAACTCATGCATGCTCTAATGATTAATTATAAATGAATTTTTATTTTTATAAAAATTTCGATTTTACTTTTTTTAAATTTTATTACGCAATTTTAAACGGAAACTAGTTTTCAATCGCTTGAAAAATCTACAAGGATATCGCTTTCTCTCTCTCTCTCTCTCTCTCTCTCTCTCTCTCTCTCTCTCTCTCTCTCTCTCTCTCTCTCTCTCTCTCTCTCTCTCTCTCTCTCTCTCTCTCTCTCTCTCTCTCTCTCTCTCTCTCTCTCTCTCTCTCTCTCGATCCCCCCTGGTTATGTGACATACATACGTTATGATATTCGTTTAAGACTTTTAACTAGTAGAATATTTAAAGTTTTAAAAGTACCGTTAGGAATTTGGTATTTAAAAAAGATAGGTTTAACCAGTTTTAAACGGATATTGGTTTCATAAGAATATCGAAGGAATTTTTAAGAAAAATAAATTTTTAACTGTTTTGAGATATAACGATTATTAATATTAAAGATAGAGTAGTGGTTTAAAGTAATTAAGTTTTTTTTGAATAATTAAATTTACTACGCAGTTATTTTCTGTTAAGGTTTCATTTAATAATGTTATAAAGAAGATACCGCGTCATAACAATCGCATTTTACTCAAAAGGATGCCATTTTCCAATATGGCGTCTTCAGATCTCATTCGAAATGAAATATCTATTTAATATACAAACGCAATTTTTTAACTAAGTCGATTGAAAATTGGTGGAGAATTTTTATGATATTTTTAAGGTATTGAAGATGCACATTCAGAAAAAGGGTTTGAAATAGACTATACGCTTTCATATTACCAATGACTAAAATAAGATTCTTTGATAGTGTATTGAAAGACCATGTGGCGAACTAATTCTAAGTACGCTTTGAAAGTAATAACAGTACGTGTTTCACCATTCCTTTAAACACATTAAAATCCCGTTCATGTAATTAAAACCAAAAAGAGAGGAAAAAACAAAACAAAAACGGTTATTTAATAAACTAGTTTAAATCAAACAACCATTAAAAATTGATATATGTAAAACAACAGACCTTCAGTACGGTACCACCGTGCACTATAATATTTATATGTCCACCGAGATACGGTTAACCTTACATTCCATATACGTGTACATACATTTGAATAAAGCCACAACCCTATAATGCATAAATATAGGTCTACCATAGAGATACAGTTCTCAGTCAATGGTTATGTTCCCTACAAATTCACTATCCTCAAATAGATCATCTCTCCTCACTCTGATGATCCAAATAGGCTACAGCGCAGGCGTAAAAAAAGCGAGATGGAAGGCAAAGTTTTACTCCAGTGTCTTTCAAGCTTAACATAAGTTTATAAGATATTTCCCATAAGTATGACACTACCTATACTTCGTTATGCTTGAAACTTACTGAGAGCTTGTTCGAGAATGACAAGAGAGAATTGATTACACTCGGATTTGCAGTCCATCTTCCTATTTAGTCTGTACTAAGCCTTTGACAGCGCCTCACCAAAATCTATGACGTTTCACCTAGGTCACTTCACGCAAAGATCTCAGTAACCAGTGACAAGCGTATGGAACTTATCTTATGAACTTATGCTGAGAGCTAGTTCGAGAATGACAAGCGAGAATTGACAACACTCGTTTAATTTTGCAGTCCATCTTCCTATTTAGTCTATACTAAGCCTTTCACAGCGACTTAGCTGGAGTCGCTTTACGAGAATCTATGGCCTACGTCACTTCATGAAAAGATCTCAGTAACCAGTGACAAACTTATGGAACATATCTTATGATCTTATGCCCTTAGTAATGGTATACTCTATACAAAAAATACAACTTATAAAGATAAATATATGCTTATGATTAAGCAAAGGCTTGCAAGCGATGAAAAACAAAATTCCAATGCGTAATACTTTCCACGAATTGAAATTAGAATCATTATTCTCGTTTCAATTTCGAACACGTTTAGCTCCTCGTGCTTCTGATCGAGTTAGTTTGGTTGTACGAGTTTTTTTTTTAAAAAAGGAAAACTATAGCTGGGGTTACGAGGGTGCCGGGAACATTGGAAATATGTATCAAAAAGGCTTAATGGAGCTCCATAACGGGTTTTATCATAAATATTTCAGCTCGACAACGTACCGTTTTAATTAAAGCACCTGGCAAGGTTTTCTTTCTTTTAGAACATTTATTTTTTTGCGGTTAAACCATTGTTTACTTCTCAAGTTCCTCTTTTAAGTATAGTTGTTTTGTTTTAAAGGGTTCTCTTTAAACTTAGTCTTTGTTCTAAGTGTTTTAAATAACTTTGACAGTAATAGAATTACTTTAAATACTGTCAGAAGTATATTTATACGAAGTTATATGCTCTCAGAAAAGAGAAATTTTCATCCCAATGAGATTTTTTTCACGAAGCTTTATTAAAAATTCTTTGAAAATTTCAGTATTGATAAAGAATAACACGTTCTTCGATTGTTTAAATTTTAGTGTTAATTAATTTAAAAGTGATCAGAATTAACCTGTTCATGGTTAATGAAAACATTTTTAACACATCCTTAATCAAACAACTTAGTTGGTGTACTGCGTTAACAAAGGTGATGAGTAATTTAACTAGTGTTATCACAGTTGTCGCGTTAAGTGTTTTAGTAACTTATCTGGCCGCCATTTTCCAACACGTCTGCAGATTTAAAAGGATTTCTTAGTGAGATTCTAGTACTTCAATTAAATTTTTCTTATTAATAAGCAGGAATAACTACCCTACAAAATTACTATCAGCCTTGTAGACCAAAGTTTTGTAGATACAGTGGTCAATGAGTATGTAGATTTTGCAAAAAGATGCAAATTTGATAAGTTCAGGTTAATCTCCTTCTGTCATTATTTAGTGTAAGCCTTTAAATTTTTTTCTGTTGAAAGTGTTCTTTTGTGCATTTATTCATTTTATTGTTTATGTTTAAGTGTCGCCACTGGTTTTTCTTTTGTTTCGAAATCGTTGCGATCGTTTTCGTCAGAAGTTTTGTGTACTTTTCTTTGTATCGCGCTGCCCATAAACAAAAACACATCACGACGGAAAAAGTTGCCTTTCCAAAGAGGACTTTTGCAAAAAGCTAGAGGAAATATCCGACAACACAAGAGAAAGTTGCGCTATATGGCCATTTCCTTTTATTTTATATATATTTTTTTATTTAATTCCTTGTTCCTAACTAGTTTCCATAGAAATTGAAAGATTGGTAAAATTAGATTGGGTTGGGTAAATCAGATTTATTGTTTTATCTGCTATTAGGGTAATTGGTAGTTATAAAGAACGTGAAACAGTGGATTGCAAGTTGAATTTAAAGGCTAATTTATTGCAAAATTGCTAATCATGTCAAGTAAAATTTGTGCTAGTGACACAATATGTCCCCCGACTGCTGGCAATGTAGGCGGGTAATTTAGTATAAGCTTTTAGTTACAAGCTCCTCCACAAAACTACGAGTATTATCGAGTCACAAAAAGAATTCCCTTTGTCAATTCTATAATCTCCTGATATAACCAAGAAGTTATATCAGTATCTCAGATACTAGATATAACTTCTTGATATAACCAAGCCAGTGAAACTCCACAATCTAAATGTAAAGTAATTCAATTTGGTAAGAAGCCCCGAAATAAATTTAAGATTCAGTAAAAAGCCCTGGAATATATTTAAAATTTAGTAACAAGCCCTGGAATATATTTAAAATTTAGTAACAGGCCCTGAAATATATTTAAAATTTAGTAAGAAGCCCTGAAATATATTTAAAATTTAGTAATAAGCCCCGAAATATATTTAAAATTTAGTAAGAAGCCCTGAAATATATTTAAAATTTAGTAAGAAGCCCTGAAATATATATAAAATTTAGTAACAAGCCCTGGAATATATTTAAAATTTAGTAACAAGCCCTGGAATATATTTAAAATTTAGTAAAAAGCCCTGGAATAAATTTAAGATTTAGTAACAGGCCCTGAATTATATTTAAAATTTAGTAACAGGCCCTGAATTATATTTAAAATTTAGTAACAGGCCCTGGAATATATTTAAAATTTAGTAACAGGCGCTGGAATATAATTAAAATTTAGTGACAGGCCCTGGAATATAATTAAAATTTAGTAAGAAACCCTGGAATATATTTAAAATTTAGTAACAAGCCCTGAAATATATTTAAAATTTTGTAACAATTAAGCCCTGAAATATATTTAAAATTTTAAAACAAGCCCTGAATTATATTTAAAATTTTAAAACAAGCCCTGAAATATATTTAAAATTTTAAAACAAGCCCTGAAATATATTTAAAATTTTAAAACAAGCCCTGAAATATATTTAAAATTTTGAAACAAGCCCTGAAATATATTTAAAATTTTGAAACAAACCCTGAGATATATATAAAATTTAGTAAGAAACCATGAAATATATTTAGAATTTAGCAAGAAGCCATGAAATATATTTAGAATTTAAATACGTTACAAAAATTCAAATATAAACTTAAACTTAGTGATTTAATGGATCATTTATTTCCATTTAAAGCATTTAATACGTTTTCCTTCAACCAATTCCGATTCCCCTAAATAATTTTAAACAATCGAAAAAATATGATTATTATAATTTCTTAAAATCATTGCATGAACATCCGTCTGAGAGTTGAAAATGTTAGAAAACGTTTCCCGCCAGCCACATATTTTTACCCGTTCCCTAAATTCCATCATAAATTATTTCGGCTCTTTCCGCTCAAGAGATCCTTCTTGCGCTTTAACAAATAATTTCCCTCCAAAACAACCTGAACTGATAATTTCGGTGGAATTGTGCCCTAAAGCGATACTCTGCTGGCCACACACACCAACCAACACCGCTATAAACGCTTCGTCGAATAAGGCTCAGTCTCAGACACAATCAAATGATCCCACTCTCAATTTGCATCACGTAGAAACGTGTAGTACCGCTCGAGTAATTTAAAGGAAATATGTATGAAATTATTCAAAGAAACTTAATTCAAATGAGTGTGCCATTTTACCATAACGGTTTCTAATGACTGTAGTATAATTAATAGTACAGCAGCTTTAACTCTGTGTACAGAGGTTATAGAAGGAAATTTTAGAGGTGACATAAGAATGATGTGATGCGTAATTAGGCGTTAATCATAAAGCTTAATGACTTGGGTTCGCATCCGTTCCAACCTTGAGAAGAACCACTTCTAATGAACTTTACTGATATAAACCATACAGATTGGTAAATCAAATTTGGAAATTAAAGAATTGTGACTGTGCATTAATAAATAAAAATATATATACAAACAAACAGGTTTCTGAAATATATATACAGGGTGTTTCTGATAGGTTTGTCAAAAGTGGGATGTTTATTGGGTGATTTTGAGTAGAAAATGTTCTATGATATTGTCATTGTTTTCAAGTTAAGATTTGGGTAATAAATTTAATTAAGAAACTGATTTAGACAATGATTTCTAATTTAATTAACACTCAAAACATAACTCGAAAACGGTTACCCGGACGTCAAAATGCCATAGAAATTACATTTTCGACTCGAAATCGTGCACCCAAAGAACATCTCCCTTAATTTGTGCCAGACTTGCCAAAAACACCCAATAACTAGTTTCTCATTTTCCAGAAATTACAAATTAGCCATGTACCTACGTTATCCCTTTAAACATTTCCCTTATAAATTCCAATTCACGCAATGGATCGTATTGCAAACTCAACTTGAAATCATCTAAAATAAACAAAAACCCCTTACATCGCGTGGTGGTGGTTTCCCGGGGTTTCCTGCGATGATCTTGTAAGGACTAATTGTCCTAAACCTCATCCACGAACTCCCGAGTTCGTTATCCCTAAAATTCTAAACCTTGCAACGAAAGTTTGATTCGAAACATTCCAGGGGTACCCCCTTCCTCCGTCTACAATACAATAATAATAGTTATTATTGTAGTTTTTAAAATGGATGATGGCAGTTAACCATCTTTAACTGTATTAAAACGTATGGGGAAATAGTAAAGAGTGTCGCCATGCAGTCGAGGAATATCAACTAAGCGGAACAAGAGCTAGCGAATTGAACCAAAAGATGTCCAGAACGCCAGACCAAACCCTTTTGTTTCATATTCTCCCGGTGAATTTATTTTTTTTTGACCGACCCTAAGAGACATTCTCTCTCTTAATAATTCTTATTAATAATAATAATAAGTAGAAGACAATGCTGATGAGCTGAATGATAAAAACAATGAGTTCGTAACGCCTACCGCGTCACAATAAACAAGTTAAAAGAACAACAACCTTTCATAATCATCATCATTTAATCAAGTTGTAAGAAGTTTAATTTTCATTTTTGTATACTACTATAGTGGTATGTAGACACGTGGAATTAAATTATTGAAAGAGAAAAACACAAACTTGTTAAAAGATAGACTTCAACTGTAATTATTTATACAGATTTGTATAATATGTTCAAATCTGTCAGGTCATTGTTATATTTTTACTTATTAAGGTTTATATTTCCAACGGGTTTAATGTAAGGTCAAAGATGACTTATTCCCAGCTTCATTGGACGACAATGTGTGTGAAACTATGAAGCTTAGGGCCGTAAATGTACTCTTTAATATCACTGACCTTTCCTAGTTCAAATTTGATCGGTTTTTTGGCCTGCAAGCAATTAGCACTAAAAACTATATCGTCCAAAAATCCGGTTTATGTTTAATCAATTTCAAGTTATGGTCTTGGGAATGTTTTGCCCTAGTGTTTGAACTTTGACACCTCGAACGGTCATACCACGAGGAAAATGTATTACACACATACAAAAAAAACGCGATGAAATTTAAATCAAAACTTACCTAAACTTAAAAACTTCTTCCAAACGCAAAAACTCCTTTCAGTCGATCCAATATCGAAACTTAGACTTTAGTTCGAGCCAGTTATTTTTCTACTAGCCACCAAGAGTTCCGGAGTTCATGGTTGAAACCGTTTTCGTTAGACGTGTACTTAAGTATTTAAAACATCCGGTGGTACGGTTAACTATTAAGGTGTTAAAGGTTTCGCGACTTTGTAGTGTTTAGCTATAGTTAACCTTTACTAAACAGACAACCAACAACCACGCAGAAACACAACTGTGTCCGAATCACCGGTCTGTTTCGTTGAAAAAATCTTAAAACGTAAAACCTTTTCGATTCGAACGAAAAGCTCTAGTCCCTCATACTAATATTTTAGATGGTGTACCTGAGAAAGTCAGGTAGGTAAGAAATTTAACTTTTATTCGAGACGATGGTTGCTTGGCTCGCCAAACCGGTCCTCCTGGCAGCCAGGTAGTTTTAAGGTTCGCGTACCGTGGCACGCACGAATTTTTTCGGCAAAAGGGGGGCCACTATACCGACTTAATAATCTTAGGGTTGTATTCCGTGCCTTTTACCCAATGAAATGCCTTAAAACAAACGTGAAACGTCACGCCGACGTCATCGAACTGTGACTTACAAGGGGGCAAGTATAGAATCAAAGAAGTAAAAGTTCCTTCAGTGGTATTTTCCCTCCCTACTTGTTTAGTTTTAAAGGAAACCCCGTTTTTTTGGCCATACTCGAATCTGGATAGATTCGCCAGTTGCTTTCGCGGCGGTTTTCGGAGGTTACCTCCGTGTTTTCTATCTTACAAAAGTCAAATCGAATATGGTTTAAGTAAAAGGAAATATTTGAGGTGAACTTAAAGTGAAACTGTAGATAGAGTTCTCGGGTTTCCTGGCAAAAAGTGTTACACAGTAAGTTGTTTTCTTAATTTTTACGCTGCATAGACACTTTTCTAACAAAGGTTCTATAGTTATCCAGTTCTAAAAACAGATCTTGAATAGTTTAAAACGGTTCTCAGTAAAGTTTTAGATAACATCAGAAGGGGATAATGGAAGAAGGATGACACTCTGTATCCTCTTAATACTTTAGTCATGTAACATGATTCTTCCCAGGCTCACCCTTTTTGTCTGCTCTCCTGCTCATCAAACTAAGTTCAGATGGGCATCGTACGTACCGTGGGATGAATTCTAAAACTGTTTGGTAGTTAATCATCAGCAATCAACCCACAAACCTTGATTGTCTTGGCATGGGACAAAAATCCACAAGACATGCGCCTTGACCAATAGAGTAATAATGAGGGAAATTATTTATCGCGTATGTGATTCGGTTTATTAACCTTGCTCCAAATGTAAAACGATGTTGGGAAGAATCATGTTACAATTGCCCCGCTTTGTGCATTTCTGATGACATGCATTTGCAGTCTGATCCAGTTTGTATTGATTTTGACTCTTTGAGAGGCCAAACATTTTGGGGTTTAAATTCCTTACACTATTTTCTTTAACTTAGCGAGTTGTAATTATTTTTTCATTGGTACTTTGGCAGGTGCAGCCATGATTTCGAGTGATCACGTACTGGAGTTAGTAGGTGTGTTTCACACTGGTCAAGTGGAGCCCGGTTCGTGTTTTCAGAAGATGACTGGCTCTGTTCCTTCCGGTGTTATTCTAAAAGATGTTTCCATGGAAGTTCATGCTGGGGAAGTCATGGCCTTGCTTGGCTCTAAAGGTAGGCTTATGAACCTGATTTTGGACATATACTGAAACTTAAAGGGGGGGGGGGTCGCGGTAAAAATATCAAGAAGTGATATAGTTTATTAGGGAGAAGGTATAAATTCGCTACATTTCCAGCTTTATATCCAGTCCAAACGTAGGTCCGGAGTTAATTCTCGCCTTTAAATTTCATTGGTTCTTGAAAACTCACGTCAACGCGACGCGAATGACAAAAATTATGTATTTTCCGACTGAGGAGAGGCGAAATAGCTCGGCCTCCTTTTACGTCCCCCCGTTGTATTTTGAAAGGGGGACTGGGACTATGGCGCGCGAATACTTAGGCATCTTATACCTTCTTCCTAATAAACTAAATATCACTTCTTGATAATATACATTAGACAGTTAAATTATACTTCATCTAGAGAAATATTTAAACAAAAAATACTTGTGCACGCGCTTCTTTATCAATCTTAATCGTTAGGGTTGACAGGCTAATAATTATTGTTTATATTTTTACGCGCGGGTGCAGGTAGTGGTAAACGCGCCTTACTGGAAGTTGTGGCTCGACGGGCGTTGGGACCCATCAGGGGTCAAATCTTGTTGAACGACGTTCCAATGTCATTGCGTCTCTTCCAAGAACAATGCGCTTACGTTCCGAAAAAAATCAGTCTATTGCCCGGTTTGTCCGTTCGTCAAACCTTAGTTTATTGTGCTCATTTGACTATCGGATCCAAAGTATCCAACTCCGTCAAAAGGAGTCGCGTCAAACAAGTCATGGCTGATTTGGCCCTAAATCAAGTGTCTAATCGAGAAGTGACATCGCTGACAGCTAGCGAAGAACGTCGCTTGGCCATCGCTATGGAAATTGTCCGGGATCCTGTCTTGATATTGTTGGACGATCCAACCTACTTGTTGGATCCCCTTAATAGTTATTTCGTAGTTTCCATCTTGTCTAACCACGCCAAGAAATACAATCGAATTGTAATTCTAAGTATGGAGAAGCCACGTTCTGATGTTTTCCCATTTTTGGACAGCGCTACGTACTTGTGCCTGGGAGAAGTCGTCTATTCTGGTAAGTGTTTTAACATCCTATTTAAATCTGGCTTTTTAAACCAAGCTTCTAGCAGGAGAAAAGAGGTAAGATGGAGTGGTAATGATGGACAACCGGCTCCTCTGAAACTCTCCCAGGGTACCTTGCGAACACTCCTACCCTTCGGTGGGCGATTGTTAACTGCTGCCGCGTAGTGCCATTTTAGTTGTATGAGAAATAGCTTCTGTTTTTATGACAAAGGGCGCGCCGTACTGTACACCGCTCTGGATGCTGGGAGGACTTTGGAGCCCTGTGGGGGTACAGGGGCAACGTTATAGATATGGGGGTTTCCAATCCATCGCTCTCTCTTCAAGCTTCTAGAAAACGTGTTTAGCAATATGTTAATTAAAAAGAATAGAAGCTACACAAATAATCTTTATCTCCTCTTCTTTAGTGCCTAAAAATTAAACTTTGAGGTGTGGGCGGGTACTTTAGTAAGCTCATTAAGCTTGGGCCATGGTGAAGTCAATAAAAGGTATATTATAAACAACTCCTCCCACATCCCTTTCGTGCAGGGCTTATATAAACTAAATATATCTTGTTATTATCTATAGTGCAATAAATAATTATTTTTAAATACAGGAAGTACTCGTATGATGTTGGACTATTTCAGGAGTATAGGTTTCCCTTGTCCCGAATTGGAGAATCCACTCATGTACTATCGTAAGTTCATTTATCTTTGTCGCAAGACTGACTGCTTTTACTAATGCCTTATATTTTTCGGTATTATGCAGTGTGTTTGTCGACTGTGGACAGAAGGACTAGAGAACGCTTTATTGAATCCAGCACCCAAATCGCTGCCTTGGTCGAAAAGTTCAAGGTTGAAGGCTCGAGGTACCGAAAATTCGGAGCCCCCACGCCTGAGAACAACGAGAGAGGCGAGAACCCTTACAAGTTACCATTGACGGCTTACGGACAACCATCGGGATGGTCCACTTTCTGCACTTTGGTTAGGTACGTTGTAGAATAACCAGTGTCTGTATGCTTAACTTACTTAGCCTATCTTTGGCGTCTTTCTAGGCGAGCGTATGGTGGATTGTTTAACTGCAACCAGAGTGCCTTACGAGAGTTATTCCTCCGCATTGTCCTGACGCCATTATTTTTCACCTTGATGTACCTCTTTTATTTTCAACTGCCTAATCACCAACAAAGTTTTTTGACTCGTAACGGACTACTTTTGAATTGTCTCGTTGCCGTCTCTTTCCTGTCGTCAGCTATTACCGCCATTACGTGTAAGTACTAAATTTCTCAATTTCAAACGAGTTTTCTTATAATCTATGTTACACGTAGACTCTTCGCACCGAACTCGTTACTACCAAGAATCAAGAGCCGGGATTTATCGTGGTCCACTATTCATCTTGAGCTATTTGGTATACAGCGTACCACTGAGCTTGATGACAGTGTGGGGAGC
This sequence comes from Phalangium opilio, assembly GCF_054372755.1. NCBI lineage: Eukaryota > Metazoa > Arthropoda > Arachnida > Opiliones > Phalangiidae > Phalangium > Phalangium opilio. Next base: position 3,841,432 of record NW_028324226.1, read on the forward strand.
GGCTACAATAGTTTACGCGTAAGTTTTATCGTTTGAGGGGCGACAAAAGAAGAACCTTCCTTGCCAGCTATTCTTAGTTTTAAGCGCGAGTATCGATTTATACAACTCCCATTTAACCATGGAACTGTTGGACATGGAACCAAGATAATGGAGGGAGGATACGTAATATGAGAGAAATCGGCCCGCTAATTTCAGGTCCGGTGCGACGTTAGAAAATGGGGGAGGAATACACGGGAAAATAACGCGCGTTCTACCTGATTCGTCTGCCATTGTTCCGAGTATTCTTCCTCCATTTCTAGCGTCCCACCGGACCTGAGTCGTTCCACAGTTAGCGTGCCGATTTCCCTCAGCTTACGCATCCTTCACCGTCATCCTTGATGGAACAAACGTTTTGAGACTATTACTAATTATTTCTAAATTCATCTATTTTAATAGTGGAACAGGTATGAGACCTGACTGGGAACGCTGGGCTTGCTTCTGCGCCGTTCTTTGGACTGTCTATGTCTTCGCCGAGAACCAAACCATTGCACTGATGATGTTCATAAGACGTTCGTACACGGCTTTCGTCACCAGTATCTACATTCTTATAGTCTACATAATATTTTCCAGCGGGACTGTCAGGTAAGACGAAAATACCCAAAAGTTTTATTGACAATTTTTACAACTGTTTGTTCCAATGTCAGATCATTGTTGGCGTTACCAGACTGGTTATACTATTTGAGTTACGGTGTCATATACCGTTACGCTGGTGCATTTCTTAATCAGAACGAATTCGACGACAATCCTTTGTTGGTTAATTCACCCTCTTGGGATGGATCCACGTTGACCGCTTGTCCAGGCAATAACATCCCTGGTCGGTGTCTTTACTTGAATGGTACTCATTACTTGACGGAGCGTTATCATTACGGCAGAGGTCAATACGACGTTGATTTGCAATACTGGATGAACTTTGGCTTAAATTTCGTATTTGTTGGTGGCATGTGGGCCGTCAATGTTATTGTGTACCTCATACCCTTACCAGCCTTTATTAAGGCTAAATTCCGAGACTAGAAACCTTAAAACGCACGCAGATTTTATTCTAATTTAACACCTTAAAACCGATTCTCACGGCGAAATGCCCCTGATTTAAACCAAAAACAGGAACTAAAAACTGTTTGTTAAGAAAGATTTCAAATTTAACTCGTCAACCAACGTGAGGTTGATAAAGTACTGTTTAGAAATATATATATGACAATGTTTTTGCAACGTTTTCTTTGTAACAACAGTAATGGCTGGATCAGTCACTAGAGGTAATCGGTGTAAAAGCTGTATCTTAAAATGAAAAATATTTTTAGGTACTATCCGTAATCGGTGTAAAGGAAATTTGAGAGTCATTAGCTCCTCGCCAGCTTAAATACTTTTTTGAATAATAAATTCTTAATTAAATCAAATATGCGATGGGAAAATGTACAAGTGGTTTACAAAATTTGGTAATTAGCCATTGAAATAAAAACTTGAGTGTGCAGTTTTGGAATCGACATTGCAACGAAGGGTTGCTGGCTTAGAAGGCACGCAAATTCAAATATAAACACGCGCTTATTTTTGGACAGTTAAGCGCCATCTCATTGTTAAGCGCTATCATGCGTGGTATATTTTTTTCGTTAAAGTATGAAAATACCATTTCGAAAGAATAAAACAAAATAGTAAAGAAAAATTAAGCCAAAAACAAAAGAATGGGGTTTTAGTGAAACGTTTTGAACGAATGTTGGAATTGAGGAACTTTTTGTACTTGGTGAAACTGAAACAAATTAAAGTTTTAACTCTTGCTAACTGTATAAATATAAATGAAATAGTGCGGCAAAATAATGAATACGGATAACGCATTCACTAGGACTTAAAAAAAAATATGGAAAAATTTAAAATATCTTCTTTTTTAAATAATAATAAAAAGATATCGTTTTACACGTTTAGAAAAAAAAATCAAATTTTATTTAAATTTTGCTTAATTGTGTCACCGAAATCAATAAAAACCAGAACAATATTTCCAATAAAAGTTTTGATTATTTTATTATCTAAATACCAATACTTACTAATCTAATACTTATGGAACACATCTTATAAACCTATGATAGTACCCTCTACCCAGTGTTAATGTTGCTTAATTTTATCTGTCGTTAAGGTATCTAGCAAATTGACTCCGTCTATGAAACGATCATTTGATTCTGAAATCCCATGCAGGTAAGTCAAGTGTACTTGTAAATAAATCCGTAACGTTTGAATGTTGTCGACTTAATTTATTATCAATGACAATATATATTAATTGAAGTAAAATGTTTAAATGGTAATAAAAATAATTCAGTTGTTTACCGTTTCTAGTTTTATATGTCCAGGCCACTAGGAAATTGTGGGTTTTCTAAAACCTCCCTCGAATATTTTTTTTTATCACACAAGAATGATTCGTTGCTTCCAACTTTTTTGGGGTTAAACAAATAAATATTGTTAAATACGATCGATTAATAAACCTATTTCACCCTTGGTTTCCGATGTCGCTTCAAGGGTGAGATGATTTTAATTCCTTTCAATTTACATTCAGTTTTCGAAACCAGAGATGTCGGATGTGAAAAGAACGAAAGTGTTCTGATCTATTTTGAACTCTTTTAACGTTTTTTTAAATCACTCTCACACCGTAATCCAACTCCGCCACTGCGTCAGCGTATCGGAAAAGAATGGGTCATGAATTGAAATGGGACGTAAAATAGCCTCTTAGCTCCTTGGTACGACCAGCAAAGAGTAAATAACCCAGCCTCTCACTACCCATAGTAGTAATGTTAGAGGCTTAATGAGAGCTAGTTCAAGAACAACGTGAGAATTGACTACACTCGGTTTTGCAGTCCATCCTCCTCTTTTGTCTGTACTAACCTTTGACAGGGCCTCACTAGGCGTCGCTTTACGAGAATATATGACGTTACACACTATGCTCTCATTAACGAGTGACACACTTATGGAACATATCTTATAAACTTATGGTATAATACATAAAAGGTTGTAGTTTAACACTAGATTATATTTGTATTATTTCATTAGGTATCAAACTTCTTATTGTTAATTTGTTTAAGATATTACTGTAAGTTCTTAATATATGTTCCATAAGTTTGTCACTGGTTGCTGGGAGCTTGTCGTGAAGTGAAATATTGGTCTGCTTGTAACACCAAATGTAAATAGAATGAAAACAAAAAGTGCTCTTCGTTGAAACTTGCTCGCGGCGTGTAATATGAGAAGCTCTCCTTTATCCCAGAATAGTGTACTGCGTATGATTACCTTCCCGACCGTGGTACAGGGAACAAGCCTTGTATAGGCTCGTAAAGAAGCGGGTGCTCTATTACCAAAAATTAACGTTTCGATCGCCAGGATCATGTGCTATTTTCTACGAAGCTATGACGTAAAGAAGCTCTTCAATGATTGGCTAGTTCCTGTAGGAGTTTGAGCTGAGGATAGTTCTTGCTTCTCAGTTTACAAGTCGTCTACAGCCAAAGCCGGGGAGTTGTTAATGAAGTGTACTTTTGTTTTTATATCTATACACTTTCGCTGAGAGCTTGTCACGAAGATGATGAATTGTCGTAGGTGAAACGTCACAGATTCTCGAAAAGCGACGCCAGGTGAGGCACCGTCAAAGGTTGAGTAGAGACTAAATAGGAAGATGGATTGCAAAACCGAGTGGTGTCAATTCTCGCTTGTCGTTCTCGAACTAGCTCTCAGAAAGTCTCTAGCTTTACGTAGTATAGATATAGTGTCATACTTATGGGGCATATCTTACTCCGTCTACGAAACGATCATTTGGTAAGTCTAGTGAAGTTGTAAATAAATCCACAACGTTTAAAGGTTGTCGATTTACCTTATATATAATCAATGGCAATAAATAAAATAAAGTAAAATGCATAAATGGTAATAAAAATAATTCCGTTGTTTACCGTTCCAGGTTTTGTATGTCCAGGCCACCAAGAAATTGTGGGTTCTCTAAAACCTCCATCTAATGTTGTTTGTTCATCACACAAGAAGACCTAATTTATCCTTGGTTTCCGATGTCGCTTCAAGGGTGAGATGAATTTAGTTCCTTTCAATTTACATTCAGTTTTTCGAAACCAGAGATGTCGGATATGAAAAGAACGAAAGTGTTTTGAACTATTTTGAGCTTTGTTAACGTTTTTTAAATCACTCCTACACCGTATTCCAACTCCGCCACTACGTCCCCATATCTCGGAATGAATGTAAATGGGACGCGAAATAGTCTTTTAGCTCCTTCCAGTACGACCAGAAAAGACTATTATCAAGAGTAAATAACCCAGCCTCTCTTATGGACGAGTAAAATCGCGGTTAATTGATTTATTATTATTTTGGCTTATTCCAGGGAGCTTCGAATTTCAACGTCGTTTATTCGAAAGTGAATATATATAATACTTATAACTTTGCCTCTCCGTCCTAGTTTGGCAAAGAACAACTTGGATGCGTGGCTGGACCGGGGCTCCAAGACGGGAAAAATTAAGTCCCTTTGGATGCTTGTTAAATTATTTTACGAATCTATACAGCGTCCTAGTTTATCAAGTAAGTAATTTTAAAGTTAGGCTTAAGTGATATCTATCGTTGTGAGAGAGTTTAATGACCCCACGCGTTCGCGAGTAAAGAATGGACGCGTTAAACAAGAGTGGAAGCGCACTCGCAATTAGCTAAAGCTGAAATATGATTTTGATTACGTCTATGAAAATTTGAGTCACATGTCATTGTCCATCAAATGTTGTCATAAATTCATCTTCGTAATATCTAGAAACAAAAAACAAAAGTACGAAATTAGTATTAAGTTTAAATTTGATGGTGAAAATTTTGTCTAATAATTAAATTTGCCTATTATTTTATCATTCCATTAAACGGGAATATTGGGAATATCCGTGTCGTTATAAGGACCCGCGTGAATATCCGGTGAGCCAAAGAACTCGAGAAAACCACGCTTTAATGGTAAATAATGGGTGATAACGACCAAGATGTCGTCCGTTTTGAATACCCATTTCTTTTAGATTTATCATTTAAACTGTTTATCATTTATATTGTTCGGATAAATTTTTTCGGCTAATAACTCTGCAATTAAAGTTTCATCTTCTGATATTGCCCCTCCCCTATGACGACAGTTTACGTCTATCTGAAATGACGTGATAACTTTGGCGGATTAAATTACTTTTGAGCGTTTACCCTGAGTATACTCAGCCGTCGCGAGCGTTTGTGTTGTCAGTATAGAATCCATTTCTAGAAAGCGAACGTACAGTCAGTAAAGCCGCTCTAGCGAAGGAGCCGTTAAGCTTAGTTTTCATTGGCCCGAGAAAAAGGAAGCGTAAACGGCAACGCGCGTCAAAAAGCGCCAAATTTTGAACTTGAAGCGGGGATAAATGAGGTAAGGTGGAGTGGTAATGATGATGGACGACAAGCGGCAACGCTATGTACAGTACGACCCCACCAAAACGCGGAGTATGCTAGGAGGACTTCGGTGCCGTGGGTGGGGGGGGGGTTACAGTACAGAGGCAACGTTATAGGTATGGAACTTACCATTCCATCCCTCTGTCCTTCAAGGCTGAAGCGTCGATAAACTATTTTTACGATATAGCAAGAGCGTGAAAATTTGACGCGCTGGTGGAAACAAACCTTTAACCCGAGAATGGGGAGATCAATTCTGTCTTTGAACATTCTCAGAGTTTCTACCAGGGTTCTTGGTGAAGCGTCGGAATAATAATTTAAGCCGCGTTTACACGAGACACTTTGAAAGCGATTTCAACCGCGTTTTAGAAAGTTCGAAAAGGAATATCTTCCACGAGAAAATGCAATTACTAATACTTTTCAAAAAGGATTAGGCCTTTCCAAAACGGTTGAAAACGGTTTAAAAGTGTCTCGCGTAAACGCCTCTTTATATACGCAGGATGAACAGGGGGGATTCGCCACGTAGAAGGCAAGGTTTCTTCAACTGCCTTTTGGTCCGAGTTTTTGGTCACTCCGTTTGGGTCCCCGAAAACCGCGAGAATAGAATAGATCCCCCAACCCACCTTTGAAGAGTATATAATATCAGAAGTATATAATACTTCTCTTCGAGAGAAGTGTACCACAACAAAGCGGGGTAAGTGTAACGTCACTCTTCCCAACATCGGAACATTTAGAGCAAGGTTACTAAAACCAGAAGTATATACGCGATAAATAGTTCCCTCATCATTACTCTATTAGCGTTTAGATATTTGGCAAGACGCGCTCGCGCAATTTTGTCCCACGTCAAGACGAGGTTTGTGGGATGATTGCTGGGGATTTAATGCCAAACAATTATAGAATTCACCCTAGCACGGTGCGATGCTCATTTGTAGTTTGATGAGCGGGAAAGCAAACTAAAAGGGTGAGCCTGGGAAGAATGACGTTACATAACTAAAGCATTAAGAGGATACAGAGTGTCATACTTCCTCTATTATCCCCTTCTGATAATATTGATAATATCCGTCTTGTCATAAGTTACGTAACGACAAAATAAGTATGGCACTTAATGCGAAAACGTTCGTGGAAGCGAACCTTGGTAGCCGAAACTTTCCCATCATATCTTTAACGTGCAGGGAAAATGGCAAAGGGAAATGTCATACTTGTCTTTGTTAAATAAAATTAACAATACATTAATTATAGGTACACGTACGCTTTTTAGGATTCACGCTTTTTTCGGTGTTTTACCGAATCCGCTCAAACACGTATTTTTCATAATCAAAATATTTTGCTTTATTTTCAGAACCTGGACATGAACACGCACCTATCCATGCTAAGACTTCAGTTTCCAGCCCAAAACGTTGTTTTCATCCAAGAACCCCAAATTCCGGAAGGGTGGGAAAACATTGCTTAAAATTTGTTCTTTTTTTCAGTATCCGGACGCTACATTCGTTCGTTACAATAAATTATTGTATCATTTTAATTATTAATCTTTAATAAAACCAAGAAGTGATATCTAGTTTATTAAGGAGAAGGTATAAATTCGCCATACTTCCAGCTTTATCTCCAGTCCAAACGTAGGTCCGGAGTTAATCCCCGCCTCTAAATTACCACCAGCATCTCATTGGTTCTCGAAAACTCACGTCAGCGCGACGCGAGTGACGAAAAATACGGATTATCCGACTGAGGAGAGGCAAAATAGCCCGGCCTCCTTTTATGTCCCCCCCTCTTGTATTTTGAAAGGGGGACTGGGACTATGGCGCGCGAACGCTTAGGCTACTTATACCTTCTCCCTAATAAACTAGATATCACTTCTTGATAAAACCAAATGTAATATTTCAAAATAAAAATTTGCATTAATATTCATAAATGTGGATGATAAAATCATTTTTATTTATAAGCTTACTAATTAATGACAGTGGATTAATGACAGTGGTTTAGAAACGGGGTCACATACATACAAACACATCATATCCTATGCATTAGACCTACTATATTAGAATTATTAAAGAGCAATCACGCGAGGGGCTATTCACTAAGGAAGATTTTCATTCATTGGTGATGCTTTTATAAGAGGATAGGGAGTCATTGGTGATTTAAAATGGATGGGGAATAATGGTTGCGTCAGGATTACGAGGGGCTACTCACTAAAAACTCGTTAGTGATTTCAAACGGGATTGGGAATATGGTTCACTTAGGGGCTACGAGTTATCATTATTTTACTAGTTATGAACGGATAATTGAGCAGTGACACATTTGCCGCTAGGGGCGCTGTATACGTAGTTACGTATTTACTGACATCTTAAGCCTGATAAAATTCGACAAGACTTTCGTGTAAGCAATGTATAGTTCATAAATTGCCGCTAGGGGCGCTACATACGTAGTTACGTATTTACTGACATCTTAAGCCTGATAAAATTCTGCTAGACTTTCGTGTAAGCAATGTATAGTTCATAAATTGCCGCTAGGGGCGCTGCATACGTAGTTACGTATTTACTGACATCTAAATCATGAAGAAATTTTATAGGCCTAATGGTGTGTTCTCTTATTTGAATTAGCGGCCACGTGAGACACTTCGAAGCGCCCCCAACGACGGAATTTACTATAAGACTCGGAAACCACTTGTCCAGTCTTCTTTTCTCTCAGCGCCGGCGACCAGTCAACATCGTTCCTTGATCAGCTCCTCGTAATCCTGACTTTCGAAGGAAATATTGGATGGAAAGCCACGTTTTACGCCGAAGTCGGGACGTGACTCCAAGATCTCCGCCATTGAATGTTCATTGGAACGTTGAAATCAACGTGGAAAGGTTAAGCCTAGTACCGTAAGTGTAGAAGTCTTTCAATAATCCAAAGCCATCCAACTAGCGTTTTATTATTTTATTTAATCCTAGAGTTTAAATTATTTAGGTAGAGTTAATTGTTAGTCAGTTTATTGAAAATTTAGTACAATATGAGGAAATTTTCAAACACGAGGTCAGTGAGACAAGGCTTAACTTTGAACATCTTCAATCAAGTATTTGGGATTAATTTAGCGGGAATTAAATTCATTGTTTAATTATTTTAAATTACAAACCCCTAGTTTTTGCAAATTAGGTCTCATTTAACGGTGCGAAGCTACATAATCTAAAATAGGTCTCATGTATGACTTAACGGGGCGAGATTAAGTTACACTAGGCTAAACCTTTAAAAATATTTTATCTGGGCGTGGGATTATCTCTAAGCTTTTACTTTATGCCGTCATTTTATTTTAAATTAAATTAACGAGGATATTGTCGAATTATTTCGCGTAAATTAAAGATTTGAGATTCTAAACTTTAATTCATGGCGGTAAATAATTAATTTAGATAACGAACGACTGTCTAAATAATTTAATAAATTAGTTTAAATGAAAAGGCCAGGGTTAATTGTTAGTAAATTATTAATTACTGCAAATTAAGTCCATTTAATAATTTTAAAACGAGCCGTGACCGCGAAGTAAAGGCTTGAGATTAGGAATATTTTACTTAGTTTTTTCCTAAATTATTTTAATCTAAGGTGTTCTTTCCATAAAATATTTTGCTAGGACCTTAAAGTAGCCCTTTAAATTATGATTTGGCAATGGCTTAATATTTAGGGAGATTCTTAAATTCTATTTATGGGAATACTCTTCGTAGGTTTTTCTTACATTATTTTAATCTAAGGTATTCTTTCCGTAAATTATTATTTTTCTACGACCTTAAAGTGGCCCTTTAATTAGGATTTGCCAATGGCTTAATATTTAGTGAGATTCTTATATTCTATTAATTGGAATATTTTATGTAGTTTTACTTAAATAATTTATGGAAACATTACCATTGATTTAAATGGGTTTTTTTTTGTTAGGACCCCTTTAATTCTCATTAGGCAATGGCTTAATATTTAGTTAGATTCTTAAATTCTATTTATGGGAATACTCTTCGTAGTTTTTTCTTAGATTATTTTAATCTAAGGTATTCTTTCCGTAAATTATTATTTTGCTAGGACCTTAAAGTAGCCCTTTAAATTATGATTTGGCAATGGCTTAATATTTAGGGAGATTCTTAAATTCTATTTATGGGAATACTCTTCGTAGTTTTATCTTAGATTATTTTAATCTAAGGTATTCTTTCCGTAAATTATTATTTTGCTAGGACCTTAAAGTAGCCCTTATTTTATGATTTGTCAATGGCTTAATATTTAGTGAGTATCTTATATTCTATTTATTGGATTATTTTACGTAGTTTTTTCTTCAATAATTTACGGAAACATTACCATAGATTTAAATGTTTTTGTTAGGACCCCTTTAATTCTTATTAGGCAATGGTTCAATATTTGTTATTAATATGTTTTCTTTTATAGATGCGGCTGATATTCTTGGATTTTTCTGTCGCTGGTAGTTCCGAGACGTATCATTCCAGATGATATTCTTTATTACACGATGTATTTCTATCTCTCTCAGCGATAACTTCCAAAAATACGGACAACGTCACCGAACCTGGAAGACTGAAAATATAATACATCTTTTTAATTTGTAATTAATTTTTTACTTGCAACTACTTTTTTTTCTCGTTCAAATTTTATTTTACCAAACACTTTAAAAAAATTTTTTGTTAGAAGTTTATGTAAACACTTGGTTCTTTTTTTCTTATTGAATAAATTTTACCTTAAACCTCGTTCTTTGTTTTATCTAATTTATTTCGATACTAGGCTTGGTTTCAATTTTTTAGGGTCTGGACTTAGGGCGATATTTTTAGGCCCCTTTTTTGTTTTTTTTTTTGGAATATTGGTTACCTTTAGGCTTTTTTTTATTAATTTGTTAATGAAAGTCAGTAAATTGTCCTTAAAATAATAAAAAAAGAGTAAATATATATGCTTTAAAATAATAAAAAAAAACCCAAAAAGGGCCCTAAAAATATCACCCTAAGTCCAGACCCTAAAAAATTCGTTCCACCCCTAGTATCGAAACTAATTCAAGAAAACAAAGAACGTGACCCAAGAAAAAATTTATTTATTACGAAAAAACAATTGAGGTGTTTACAAAAATTTTCAACAAAAAATTATTTAAAGAGTTCTGTAAGTTAAAGTTTGACCACGTAAAATTGAATTGAGTAGTGAGAAATAAAAAATTTAAGAATTAAACTAATCAGTTCAGTTTCTTCACTATAATTTTCCAAATGAGCTGAAAGGCCTCGTGAATCGAAGATCCAAGAAATAGGTCATCTGGAATAGACGTCTCTAACAGCGTATGAACTCCACAAGAGCCTCGAACGTTGAAATCATCTGCTAGGAAACGTCTGACTGATCAGCAGCAGAAAATTCTTCACGTCTAAAGATGAAAATATATTAATAACAAATATTATACTATTGCCTCATTAGAATTGAATTGCTTTACGCCTAACAAATTAATAACTAAGTTAAATAATCCTACATATTTAAATAATTAATGAAAACCCGTTCCTTTATTAATGGCGATGAAATAAAGCTTAAGAATCTAAGCTAAATTTCTTAAGCCTTGCCCAAGTTAAACTTGTGATCGTGGTTTATTTAATTTTAATTTAAAACTATTATTAAATAGACTAAAATCGCGATAGAAAATAATTTTCTAACAATTAACTCTGCCTGTTTCATTAAAACTACTTAATTTATTAAATTGATAAATTATGAATTATTAAAAGGCTTACACTTACTGCGCATTAAGAAGTGGGTTCATTCCAAGATGGCCTCGACAAATTGATTTCAAATGCGATTCCAACGGCGGCAAAGAGTTCTAGATTCTGGACTGATTCCTCGTCAGCAAAGAGAGAAATGGCGGATCGTCGACGAAAGGCGTGATTCTTTGTTTTAAATGACTTCAAAATTCACGAACAAGTGATTTCCAAGAGCAGAGCGGGAAACGATATTGACTCCACGGTGCCGATCAAAGGAAGAACTTTTGGCTACCCCAGTAAAAGCCAAAAACGCCCGAAATTCAGGCCAAACTCGGGTAAAATGGAGTCCAAAGCCGACAAGAATTCGCGGTAGAGAGGTAGAAATGAAGTCGAATTACGTTTGACGGGTTGGCGGTATGTAATTTGATCAACTACGATGTGATTTTCTATCGGAAACTAGTGAAGGAGTGCGAGCGCAGTAGGCAAATCGAGGGCGTAAAAATGTGTAAAAAATAAAGACGTCTACGATAACAGTTAAAAAATGTCAGACCAACTCTTTATCTCCTCAATTGACCCAAAAAGGAATTAGAAAAAAACAGTATAACTTTGAAGACATAGAATTTTATTAGACGTTGAGTAAAAAATATATTAAAAAGGATATTTCGAAATAGACCTTTTTTAACCTTGGAAATTGTGAAAAAGATTGTATGTTTACGCGGTTAAGAAAACTTTACTTCAGTTTACACACTTCTATAAAGCATAAAATTGTTTGTACAACCCTATTCAAGGAGGGTTTTATCTTTCTCTTGTATCTAAATCTTTACAAGTATTTCACAGCTGTATAGCCTTAAGCCTACAACAAGGGAAAGTTTCCTACGTCATCGGGAAAGGATTTGGGTAGCGGTCACCCCAGGTCAACGTCAACGTCACTATAACCCTGCAGAAGAGCCAAGGTTAGAACTATGCCGGCTCTCTGGCGACATTGACCTGGGGATGCACCTATAAATTGGGGGACTCTCCCTTTGTATCGTCAGAACTTCAAAACCAGCTACCGAGATCCTCGCCCAAGAACTTAGCGACGGACCCAAACCAAAGGGTCTCAAGTATACCAAATCACAATACTTGTTAATAAATAAAGAGTTATGTTGTAGTTAAAGAAGTCTCAAAGGAAGTCAATTAATTTAGTTAAGATAGTTCGCTAGCCTTAAGGTTTGTTTCAGTCCGAACCTTAAGTCAAAACACGCTCTCCCAAAAGAACCCTAACGAGGAATCACATCGAGCGCCTAAACAGTCGCCAAATCGGACTCGCACGGGCTGCTTTTTCTTCATGGTGCCGAAACCCGGGACTTAACCGCTATTAAGATAAGTGAACTTTCGTAAAACTAAACTAAAACAAATTAACCAGTCACGTAAAATCTCGTGAAATTAACCAGTCACGTAAAATCTCGTGAAATAAATCAGTCGCGTAAAATCTCGTGCAAACTAATTAAAATAACATTAAATCGCTAATTACCACGTAAAATCTCGTGGAAGAAAATTAAATTAAATCGCTAATTACCACGTAAAATCTCGTGGAAGAAAATTAAATTAAATCGCTAATTACCACGTAAAATCTCGTGAAAGATAATTAACTAAATCGCTAATTATCACGTAAATTAAACAGCTAATTAATTACGTAAACTCTCGTGAAAATTAGACTCGTAAAATCTCGTGAACGTTAATTAACATTAAATCGTTAATTAATCACGTAAAATCTCGTGAAACTACGTCAATTAGACTCGTAAAATCTCGTGGACGCTAATTAACTAAATCGCTAATTATCACTTAAAATAAAACAGCTAATTAATTACGTAAACTCTCGTGAAATTAATTAGAATAAAGTAAAATGCCTAACAATAACGCTTCAAATAACGTGTCGGAGTCGAACACCAAAACATCGGTACCGGACGGACGAACGAGCGCGCCTACCGGAGGAGCAACTAACACGACCACTAAAAACGCTTTACAACTAGCAAAAGCAAATAGGAAAAGTACGCGAAGTGCCGCGACTAGAAAAATAAATCAAATTAAAACGTTGATTAATGATCCAAATACGAGTGTGGATGACTTAGAAGACGCTCTATCCAGTTTGGCGGAAAAGGAAGAAGACCTCATTAAAATTGACGCACGTGTCGAGGCCCTAATTGAAGATGACCAAGAAATGGAAAAGGAGATAGAAGAGGCGATCTTAAGAAGGGAGGAGATATCCGACTTAAGGAGAAAAACACAGCGGATAATCCAGAGGAAGCAGACCGCCACCCAAACCAACGCGACGTCCAACTATTCGACGTCAACGGTTTACAACGTCTCAACCCTAAACCCACTGGCGCCTCCGATGGTCCCTCAGTTAGCCTTACCGGCAGGATCGCCCGCAATAATACCGCAAAATCCGGCGCCAATTCAGCCGCCACTCCCGACGCAAAACTCGGCGTCCAACAACCAGCCTTCACCTTCAGCTAGTCATCAAGTTCCGGTCATCGGGCCAAGCCAACAAAACATGGTACCGCAGCAGCAACCAATCAGCGCGGGAAATTTCCCCAACTACAACGGCAGTTACGGCACCGAGGTGAGACTACCTACGTACACGGTCCCAATATTTCGCGGGGAGCATACAAAATGGAACGCCTTCTGGTCAAGATTCAAAACAACGATAGAAAACAACCAACGACTTAGTAAGGTAGAAAAACTAATATATCTGAACTCTTTCTTGGAGGGGGAGGCCTTTGAAGCCATTGACGGGTTAACAGAATGTGACGACTCATATGACGAAGCCGTCAAATTGTTGAAAAATAGATTTGATAAGAGTAGGATCGCGGTGCATGTACACATGAATAAACTAAGGAGTATTGAGCCAGTAACCAGTTCGAGCAACGTAGATGGTCTTAGATCAATGCTAAATACTTGCGAAGTAAATCTACGATGTCTCAAGGCCCTTAATGTTAATACGACCAATCAAACATCCTTTCTTTGCCCCACACTATTAGAATGTATGCCAGAAGACATTAGGACTGCATTTTGCGTTAAAAGGGGTTATATGGGGAATAATGATTGTTTAGACGCGGAAGAACTAGTTGCATTTCTGAAGGAACAAACCGAGAGTAGGGAAATGGCACGCTTACTTAGGTCATCGAACAAGTGATAAAATAACCTGATAACCTAATAAGAGCAACAAAAAACAAACAGACAAAAAGTAAATAAATAAAAAAAAATAATAATAATAAGTAAATAAATCATAATCTCTGCAATTTAGAATAAACCATTAAACGCGTAAACCAGGGTGATACTAGTGAGTATCACCGCGGGGAGTGTGAAAAAGATTGTATGTTTACGCGGTTAAGAAAACTTTACTTCAGTTTACACACTTCTATAAAGCATAAAATTGTTTGTACAACCCTATTCAAGGAGGGTTTTATCTTTCTCTTGTATCTAAATCTTTACAAGTATTTCACAGCTGTATAGCCTTAAGCCTACAACAAGGGAAAGTTTCCTACGTCATCGGGAAAGGATTTGGGTAGCGGTCACCCCAGGTCAACGTCAACGTCACTATAACCCTGCAGAAGAGCCAAGGTTAGAACTATGCCGGCTCTCTGGCGACATTGACCTGGGGATGCACCTATAAATTGGGGGACTCTCCCTTTGTATCGTCAGAACTTCAAAACCAGCTACCGAGATCCTCGCCCAAGAACTTAGCGACGGACCCAAACCAAAGGGTCTCAAGTATACCAAATCACAATACTTGTTAATAAATAAAGAGTTATGTTGTAGTTAAAGAAGTCTCAAAGGAAGTCAATTAATTTAGTTAAGATAGTTCGCTAGCCTTAAGGTTTGTTTCAGTCCGAACCTTAAGTCAAAACACGCTCTCCCAAAAGAACCCTAACGAGGAATCACATCGAGCGCCTAAACAGTCGCCAAATCGGACTCGCACGGGCTGCTTTTTCTTCAGAAATGAAGCAAATCCTTTTTCACTCATTTGAACCTTTAAAATCCAAATTTTTTACAAACTTACCATTGCCACGTCATCGCACCAACTCAAAGCCGGTTGTAATGTTTTGCCGTCTAGCTTTGAATTATTTTCATTGCTTTTTGATATTGTACAGTTTTGGGCCTAGGAATTAAGTAATCTTTGAGATAAAAAGGCTGTTTTAGAGTTGATAGAAACATGGTCTACAAGGGAACTTGTTAAATGCCGGCGGCTAGCAGTTTGTTAAGACAATATTTGCGCAGAAGGAATTTGTCCATAATTAACCCGGACTACCCTAGTATTGAAAAAGGGTTTCCCTTGAAATTCTATTAGTAGTAGTAGTTTGTACGCTGGCATTGAAGTATTGATCTATACGCTAGTTTCTATCAAAAAACCCAGATTTTAAAGGATCAAGTAAACATTGCCGTGGGCCAGACAGTGCATGATGAAACACGAATATAGGTTGAATTTAGCGTAGCATAGTTAATGAGCTTAAACGTGATTTTGGTTTAACTTCACCAGTTAGAAAAGACAGTGTCTGAACTCTGAACCCATTTCTCAGTCAGTTAGGCCAGGAATACATAGAGGCAAAAGGAATCACGGTGTAGCATCCATTTTCCCAACATATCTAGGTGGATTTTGTGGGAAGAGCTAGATTTATTATTTTGAATGTCGAATTTTACTTGGCGAATATTCTCTCTCTCTCTCGCCGCGCCTCGCACCTCGCACGCTCTCCTGACCTCTCGTCGCTACCAAATCACGCGATAGCAGTTACAAAGACGTCAGAATTAGCACGTCCCACAAAACGCGTAGAAATTACAGTTGGCGATATGGGGGGTTACAATGATTCCAATTAGCCGTATGTATTCCTAGTTAGATCCTGTATTCCGTAAAGAATTGCATCGGCGATGTAATTTTGTTGAACGCGATCAGCTACGCCCGCAATCACTTGCCCGGGACAGTCATCGAGAGCCAGCTACGAAAGGAAAATCAGTGTTTCTCCCTTTAAACACCGTCTGGCGCTGAAAGCTCCCGAGAGAAAAATTTCCATTTCTCTTTCGCGTAAAATCTATACTTGATCGTATTAGCTTTGGGGTCCGCTCCAGGTCCAGAAGTGTACCCTGTAGACACCGAACCGCCGTATGCCCATTAACTGGTTCCCGCGATAGTGAAATATTGGTCAGCGTGTAATACGTAAAAGGTTGTAGTTTAACACTCGATTATATTTTTAATTCTTTCATAAGGTGTCATACTTATTCTTACTGTTATTTTGTTTATGATATTACTATAAGTTCGTAAGATACGTTCCGTAAGTTTGTCACTGGTTGCTGGGAGCTTGTCACGAAGTGACGTGGGTGAAACGTCATAGATAGTAAAATATTGGTCCGTTTGTAACGACAAAAGTAAATAGATACGCGGGTGCCGAGTAATACGAGAAGCCCTTCCCCCCTTTGCGTATGAATACTTTCCCGACCGTGGCACAGGGAACTAGCCGTGAATAGGCTCATAATGTAGCGGATGCTAGCTCTTGTACCCAAAACTAACGTTTGGATCGTCAGCAGGGCCGGATTAAAAGGGTGGCCGAGGGGACACTGGACCACGGGCGCGAGGCTTGTTGGGGCGAATTGAGTTAAACTATTCTCCCTTAGCAACATTTGCTGTTCCATTTTTTCGCGCATTAACTCGGCCCCCGGGTGCAAAATTGCTTAATCCGGCCCTGATCGTCAGCATCATGTACTACTTTCTAAAAACTTATGACATCAAGAAGCCCTTACCCGATTGGTTAGTTTGCGTAGGGGGTTGAGCGCAGGGTAGATTGCATCTCATTTTACATGTCTTCTTCAGTGTACTTTTTGTTTTTATAATTTTACACTTTTGGTACTACGTGCACTCGGTTATAATTGTAATTGTTTCATTAGGTGTCATACTTCTTATTGTTCTTTTCCTTAAGATACTACCATAAGATCATAAAATATGTGTGTCACTGGTTACTGAGAGCAAAAGTACATAGATACAAAAACAAAAAGTACGCTTCGTTGAAACTTGCTGGTGCCGAGTAATATGAGAATCCCTCCTTTAGTCCAGAATAGTGTCGACCCCCTCTGCGTATGAATAGTTTCCCGACCGTGGCACAGGGATCGAGCCGTGAATAGGCTCATAATGTACCAAAAACGAATGATTGGATCGTCAACATCATGTACTACTTTATGTTTTTATATCAATATACCTTTGGTCACTTCTTGACATTCTCTCAGTAACCAATGGCAAGCTTATGGAACATATCTCATGAACTTATGGTAATATCTTAAGCAAAATTACAATAAGAAGTATAACACCTAATGAAATAAATACAATTTTAACCGAGTGCATGTAGTACCAAAAGAATATAGATATAAAAACATAAAGTTCGTTTCATTAACGATTTCCTGCGATTGGCTGAAGACGACATGAAAAATGAGATGCAATCTACCCTCCCCCCTACGCAAACTAACCAATCGGGTAATGGCTTCTCGACGTCATAGGTTTTTAGAAAGTAGTACATGATGTTGACGATCCAATCGTTAGTTTATGGTACAAGAGCTAGCACACGCTACATTATGAGCCTATTCACGGCTAGTTCCCTGTGCAACGGTCGGGAAACTATTCATACGCAGAGGGGGTCGACACTATTCTGGACTAAAGGAGGGATTCTCATATTACTCGGCACCAGCAAGTTTCAACGAAGCGTACTTTTTGTTTTTATATCTATGAACTTTTGCTCTCAGTAACCAGTGACAAACATATCTTACGATCTTATGGTAGTATCTTAAGGAAACGAACAATAAGAAGTATGACACCACGGTCAGGAAAGTATTCATACGCAGAGGGGGGAAGGGCTTCTCGTATTACTCGACACCCGCGTATCTATTTACTTTTGTCGTTACACGCGGACCAATATTTTACTATCTATGACGGAACATATCTTACGAACTTATAGTAATATCATAAACAAAATAACAGTAAGAAGAAGTATGACACCTTATGAAAGAATTAAAAATATAACCGAGTGTTAAACTACAACCTTTTACGTATTACACGCTGACAAATATTTCACTATCGCGGGAACCAGTTAATGGGCATACGGCGGTTCGGTGTCTACAGGGTACACTTCTGGACCTGGAGCGGACCCCAAAGCTAATACGATCAAGTATAGATTTTACGCGAAAGAGAAATGGAAATTTTTCTCTCGGGAGCTTTCAGCGCCAGACGGTGTTTAAAGGGAGAAACACTGATTTTCCTTTCGTAGCTGGCTCTCGATGACTGTCCCGGGCAAGTGATTGCGGGCGTAGCTGATCGCGTTCAACAAAATTACATCGCCGATGCAATTCTTTACGGAATACAGGATCTAACTAGGAATACATACGGCTAATTGGAATCATTGTAACCCCCCCATATCGCCAACTGTAATTTCTACGCGTTTTGTGGGACGTGCTAATTCTGACGTCTTTGTAACTGCTATCGCGTGATTTGGTAGCGACGAGAGGTCAGGAGAGCGTGCGAGGTGCGAGGCGCGGCGAGAGAGAGAGAGAATATTCGCCAAGTAAAATTCGACATTCAAAATAATAAATCTAGCTCTTCCCACAAAATCCACCTAGATATGTTGGGAAAATGGATGCTACACCGTGATTCCTTTTGCCTCTATGTATTCCTGGCCTAACTGACTGAGAAATGGGTTCAGAGTTCAGACACTGTCTTTTCTAACTGGTGAAGTTAAACCAAAATCACGTTTAAGCTCATTAACTATGCTACGCTAAATTCAACCTATATTCGTGTTTCATCATGCACTGTCTGGCCCACGGCAATGTTTACTTGATCCTTTAAAATCTGGGTTTTTTGATGGAAACTAGCGTATAGATCAATACTTCAATGCCAGCGTACAAACTACTACTACTAATAGAATTTCAAGGGAAACCCTTTTTCAATACTAGGGTAGTCCGGGTTAATTATGGACAAATTCCTTCTGCGCAAATATTGTCTTAACAAACTGCTAGCCGCCGGCATTTAACAAGTTCCCTTGTAGACCATGTTTCTATCAACTCTAAAACAGCCTTTTTATCTCAAAGATTACTTAATTCCTAGGCCCAAAACTGTACAATATCAAAAAGCAATGAAAATAATTCAAAGCTAGACGGCAAAACATTACAACCGGCTTTGAGTTGGTGCGATGACGTGGCAATGGTAAGTTTGTAAAAAATTTGGATTTTAAAGGTTCAAATGAGTGAAAAAGGATTTGCTTCATTTCCAAGGTTAAAAAAGGTCTATTTCGAAATATCCTTTTTAATATATTTTTTACTCAACGTCTAATAAAATTCTATGTCTTCAAAGTTATACTGTTTTTTTTTAATTCCTTTTTGGGTCAATTGAGGAGATAAAGAGTTGGTCTGACATTTTTTAACTGTTATCGTAGACGTCTTTATTTTTTACACATTTTTACGCCCTCGATTTGCCTACTGCGCTCGCACTCCTTCACTAGTTTCCGATAGAAAATCACATCGTAGTTGATCAAATTACATACCGCCAACCCGTCAAACGTAATTCGACTTCATTTCTGCCTCTCTACCGCGAATTCTTGTCGGCTTTGGACTCCATTTTACCCGAGT
This sequence comes from Phalangium opilio, assembly GCF_054372755.1. NCBI lineage: Eukaryota > Metazoa > Arthropoda > Arachnida > Opiliones > Phalangiidae > Phalangium > Phalangium opilio. The sequence goes on from NW_028324226.1 coordinate 3,861,189, forward strand.
TTGGCCTGAATTTCGGGCGTTTTTGGCTTTTACTGGGGTAGCCAAAAGTTCTTCCTTTGATCGGCACCGTGGAGTCAATATCGTTTCCCGCTCTGCTCTTGGAAATCACTTGTTCGTGAATTTTGAAGTCATTTAAAACAAAGAATCACGCCTTTCGTCGACGATCCGCCATTTCTCTCTTTGCTGACGAGGAATCAGTCCAGAATCTAGAACTCTTTGCCGCCGTTGGAATCGCATTTGAAATCAATTTGTCGAGGCCATCTTGGAATGAACCCACTTCTTAATGCGCAGTAAGTGTAAGCCTTTTAATAATTCATAATTTATCAATTTAATAAATTAAGTAGTTTTAATGAAACAGGCAGAGTTAATTGTTAGAAAATTATTTTCTATCGCGATTTTAGTCTATTTAATAATAGTTTTAAATTAAAATTAAATAAGCCACGATCACAAGTTTAACTTGGGCAAGGCTTAAGAAATTTAGCTTAGATTCTTAAGCTTTATTTCATCGCCATTAATAAAGGAACGGGTTTTCATTAATTATTTAAATATGTAGGATTATTTAACTTAGTTATTAATTTGTTAGGCGTAAAGCAATTCAATTCTAATGAGGCAATAGTATAATATTTGTTATTAATATATTTTCATCTTTAGACGTGAAGAATTTTCTGCTGCTGATCAGTCAGACGTTTCCTAGCAGATGATTTCAACGTTCGAGGCTCTTGTGGAGTTCATACGCTGTTAGAGACGTCTATTCCAGATGACCTATTTCTTGGATCTTCGATTCACGAGGCCTTTCAGCTCATTTGGAAAATTATAGTGAAGAAACTGAACTGATTAGTTTAATTCTTAAATTTTTTATTTCTCACTACTCAATTCAATTTTACGTGGTCAAACTTTAACTTACAGAACTCTTTAAATAATTTTTTGTAGAAAATTTTTGTAAACACCTCAATTGTTTTTTCGTAATAAATAAATTTTTTCTTGGGTCACGTTCTTTGTTTTCTTGAATTAGTTTCGATACTAGGGGTGGAACGAATTTTTTAGGGTCTGGACTTAGGGTGATATTTTTAGGGCCCTTTTTAGGTTTTTTTATTATTTTAAAGCATATTTACTGATTTTTTTATTATTTTAAGGACAATTTACTGACTTTCATTAACAAATTAATAAAAAGAGCCTAAAGGTAACCAATATTCCAAAAAAAAAAACAAAAAGGGGCCTAAAAATATCGCCCCAAGTCCAGACCCTAAAAAATTGAAACCAAGCCTAGTATCGAAATAAATTAGATAAAACAAAGAACGAGGTTTAAGGTAAAATTTATTCAATAAGAAAAAAAGAACCAAGTGTTTACATAAACTTCTAACAAAAAATTTTTTTTAAAGTGTTTGGTAAAATAAAATTTGAACGAGAAAAAAAGTAGTTGCAAGTAAAAAATTAATTACAAATTAAAAAGATGTATTATATTTTCAGTCTTCCAGGTTCGGTGACGTTGTCCGTATTTTTGGAAGTTATCGCTGAGAGAGATAGAAATACATCGTGTAATAAAGAATATCATCTGGAATGATACGTCTCGGAACTACCAGCGACAGAAAAATCCAAGAATATCAGCCGCATCTATAAAAGAAAACATATTAATAACAAATATTGAACCATTGCCTAATAAGAATTAAAGGGGTCCTAACAAAAACATTTAAATCTATGGTAATGTTTCCGTAAATTATTGAAGAAAAAACTACGTAAAATAATCCAATAAATAGAATATAAGATACTCACTAAATATTAAGCCATTGACAAATCATAATTGAAGGGCTACTTTAAGGTCCTAGCAAAATAATAATTTACGGAAAGAATACCTTAGATTAAAATAATCTAAGAAAAAACTACGAAGAGTATTCCCATAAATAGAATTTAAGAATCTCCCTAAATATTAAGCCATTGCCAAATCATAATTTAAAGGGCTACTTTAAGGTCCTAGCAAAATAATAATTTACGGAAAGAATACCTTAGATTAAAATAATCTAAGAAAAAACTACGAAGAGTATTCCCATAAATAGAATTTAAGAATCTAACTAAATATTAAGCCATTGCCTAATGAGAATTAAAGGGGTCCTAACAAAAAAAACCCCATTTAAATCTATGGTAATGTTTCCATAAATTATTTAAGTAAAACTACATAAAATATTCCAATTAATAGAATATAAGAATCTCACTATATATTAAGCCATTGGCAAATCCTAATTAAAGGGCCACTTTAAGGTCGTAGAAAAATAATAATTTACGGAAAGAATACCTTAGATTAAAATAATGTAAGAAAAACCTACGAAGAGTATTCCCATAAATAGAATTTAAGAATCTCCCTAAATATTAAGCCATTGCCAAATCATAATTTAAAGGGCTACTTTAAGGTCCTAGCAAAATATTTTATGGAAAGAACACCTTAGATTAAAATAATTTAGGAAAAAACTAAGTAAAATATTCCTAATCTCAAGCCTTTACTTCGCGGTCACGGCTCGTTTTAAAATTATTAAATGGACTTAATTTGCAGTAATTAATAATTTACTAACAATTAACCCTGGCCTTTTCATTTAAACTAATTTATTAAATTATTTAGACAGTCGTTCGTTATCTAAATTAATTATTTACCGCCATGAATTAAAGTTTAGAATCTCAAATCTTTAATTTACGCGAAATAATTCGACAATATCCTCGTTAATTTAATTTAAAATAAAATGACGGCATAAAGTAAAAGCTTAGAGATAATCCCACGCCCAGATAAAATATTTTTAAAGGTTTAGCCTAGTGTAACTTAATCTCGCCCCGTTAAGTCATACATGAGACCTATTTTAGATTATGTAGCTTCGCACCGTTAAATGAGACCTAATTTGCAAAAACTAGGGGTTTGTAATTTAAAATAATTAAACAATGAATTTAATTCCCGCTAAATTAATCCCAAATACTTGATTGAAGATGTTCAAAGTTAAGCCTTGTCTCACTGACCTCGTGTTTGAAAATTTCCTCATATTGTACTAAATTTTCAATAAACTGACTAACAATTAACTCTACCTAAATAATTTAAACTCTAGGATTAAATAAAATAATAAAACGCTAGTTGGATGGCTTTGGATTATTGAAAGACTTCTACACTTACGGTACTAGGCTTAACCTTTCCACTTTGATTTCAACGTTCCAATGAACATTCAATGGCGGAGATCTTGGAGTCACGTCCCGACTTCGGCGTAAAACGTGGCTTTCCATCCAATATTTCCTTCGAAAGTCAGGATTACGAGGAGCTGATCAAGGAACGATGTTGACTGGTCGCCGGCGCTGAGAGAAAAGAAGACTGGACAAGTGGTTTCCGAGTCTTATAGTAAATTCCGTCGTTGGGGGCGCTTCGAAGTGTCTCACGTGGCCGCTAATTCAAATAAGAGAACACACTATTAGGCCTATAAAATTTCCTCATGATTTAGATGTCAGTAAATACGTAACTACGTATGCAGCGCCCCTAGCGGCAATTTATGAACTATACATTGCTTACACGAAAGTCTAGCAGAATTTTATCAGGCTTAAGATGTCAGTAAATACGTAACTACGTATGCAGCGCCCCTAGCGGCAATTTATGAACTATACATTGCTTACACGAAAGTCTAGTCGAATTTCATCAGGCTTAAGATGTCAGTAAATACGTAACTACGTATACAGCGCCCCTAGCGGCAAATGTGTCAATGCTTAATTATCCCTTCATAACTAGTAAAATAATGATAACTCGTAGCCCCTAAGTGAACCATATTCCCAATCCCGTTTGAAATCACTAACGAGTTTTTAGTGAGTAGCCCCTCGTAATCCTGACGCAACCATTATTCCTCATCCATTTTAGATCACCAATGAATCCCTATCCTCTTATAAAAGAATCTAAAAAATCACCAATGAATGAAAATTTTCATTAGTGAATAGCCCCTCGATTCGCAGCCTTTAACAGTGCTAAATAGCCCATACAAGAAAAGCAATAAAAATTAGACTCATTAAATCGAAGAAATAATTATTCAATTTTATTTATTCTATAGTGCATTTATAAAGAATCAACAAAGTATATAGATATAGAAACAAAAAGTACGCTTCGTTGAAACTTGCTCACATGAGAAAGCACTTTAATAATTCTAATATAGTAGGTCTAATGCAGAGGATATGATGTATTTGTATGTATGTCACCCCGTATCTAAACCACAGCCACTGACATTAATTAGTAAGCTTATAAATAAAAATGTATTTATCATCCACATTTATGAATATCAATGCAAATTTTTATTTTGAAATATAATACATATTTACATATTTCATTTGGTATTATTAAAGATAAATAATTAAAATGAATGAATGTTACGTCCAGATCCTGAAAAAAAAAGCACAAATTTTCAAGTTTTCCCACCCTTCCGGAAATTGGGGTTCTTGGATGGAAAACAACGTTTTGGGCTGGAAAATGAAGAATTAGCATGGATAGGTGTAAGTCAGTTTGTTTCCAATGGGACTTAATTCTTCCCGTATTGCACCCCTCATGCCCTCATGGATGACACGGTCCAACCAAGCATCCAAGATGTTCTTTGCCAAAGGACGGAGAGGCAAAGTTGGAAAATCACTTTCGAATAAACGACGTTGAAATTCGAAGCTCCCTGGAATAAGCCAAAATAACAATAAATCAGTTAACCGCGACTTTACTCGTCCATAAGAGAGGCTGGGTTATTTACTCTTGATAATAGTCTTTTCTGGTCGCACTGGAAGGAGCTAAAAGACTATTTCGCGTCCCATTTACATTCATTCCGAGATATGGGGACGTAGTGGCGGAGTTGGAATACGGTGTAGGAGTGATTTAAAAACGTTAAGAAAGCTCAAAATAGTTCAAAACACTTTCGTTCTTTTCACATCCGACATCTCTGGTTTCGAAAAACTGAATGTAAATTGAAAGGAACTAAATTCATCTCACCCTTGAAGCGACATCGGAAACCAAGGATGAATTAGGTCTTCCTGTGTGATGAACAAACATTAGATGGAGGTTTTATAGAACCCACAATTTCTTGGTGGCCTGGACATACAAAACCTGGAACAGTAAACAACTGAATTATTTTTATTACCATTTATGCATTTTACTTCATTTTATTTATTGCCATTGATTATATATAAGGTAAATCGACAACCTTTAAACGTTGTGGATTTATTTACAACTTCACTAGACTTACCAAATGATCGTTTCGTAGACGGAGTCAGTTTGCTAGATACCTTAACGACAGGTAAACTTAAGAAACTTTAGCACTGGATACCATCATAGGTTTATAAGATATGTCCCATAAGTATGACACTATATCTAGACTACGTAAAGCTAGAGACTTTCTGAGAGCTAGTTCGAGAACGACAAGCGGGAATTGACACCACTCGGTTTTGCAATCCATCTTCCGAAATATTTAGTCTCTACTAAACCTTTGACGGTGTCTCACCTGGCGTCGCTTTTCGAGAATCTGTGACGTTTCACCTACGACAATTCATCATCTTCATGACAAGCTCTCAGCGAAAGTGTATAGATATAAAAACAAAAGTACACTTCATTAACAACTCCCCGGCTTTGGCTGTAGACGACTTGTAAACTGAGAAGCAAGAACTAGTTTGACCTGGCCTGTTGGTGGTGGTGGCGACGTCGTGAATAGAGAACTGCCTTAGACTGTATAAAATTTTTCGATCGTCATTGAAGTGAGAGTGAATGGGAGAGAATTGTGGTGAGGTGATATTTTTCATTCGTGTATTTTAAAAGGAAGGAAATTATGATAGTTAGGTTAAGCCATATACCCTCCCTTAAAAATTCCTCTTACCCGTCGACAATAAGAGTTTCACGCTCCCCTATTTTAACATTCAAAGAAATCGAGGGAAATTTTGAAAGCAAAAGCAAGTATTTACTGACGTTCTTTTTAGAATGGTCTTAAGGCACCGGGATATTACAATTATTGGGTGTTTTACCGAATTCTTTCTCTTTCAAACTCTTCTGACCATAAGTTCATGTTAGAAATTTATAAGAAGCGATAAGTGTGCATCGGCATAAGTCTATGTTGTAAACTCATCGAGGGGATAATCACTAAAACTATCTGCTCTTCGATTCGCCGGAATATTACAATTACGGCATAAGTAAATTTATACGGGTAATAATTCTATCACCGTTTAGGGTAGGGCATCGAGGGGCTATTCATTCTGATTTTATGCACGGTAAATTATTTAAGCATTGTAAAAGATAGCGCTATTCACTCATTAGGGTAAGGTATAGAGGGGTTATCCACTCATTAGGGTAAGGTATAGAGGGGTTATCCACTCATTAGGGTAGGGTATAGAGGGGCTATCCACTCATTAGGGTAGGGGATAGAGGGGTTATCCACTCATTAGGGTAGGGTATAGAGGGGCTATTCACTCGTACGATGTGGCTACTATTACGAGCCCTTGGATCGCCTTGTTAATGCCACTTTCATTATCAGTTTCAAGCCCTTCTATAATTGCTCGCTCGAAAATTACTTAAAAGAACCACCTTAAAATGGGCTTGAGTTCCTTTACAGAATACAGGGTCTAACCAGGAATGCATACAGCTAATTGGAATCATTGTGCCCCCCATATCGCCAACTGTAATTTCTACGCATTTTGTGGGACGGGCTTGGATTCTCCGTTACGACTCCTAATTCTGACGCCTTATAACTGATATTGCATTTTTTGGAAGCAACGCCAGGTCAGGCGCAGCGAGATAGATTATTTGCGAATTCAAATTCGTTATGCAAAATTTTAAGTCTAGTTCTTCCCACAAAATTCACCTAGATAAGTTTGGGAAAACTGCTACACGATAATTCCTTTTAGCTCTATGCATTCCTGGCCTAACTGAATAAGAAATGGGTTCAGAGTTCAGACACTGTCTTTTCTATCTGGTCTTTTTTTTCTGGCGATTTTACTCTTCCGTAAGAGAGGCTGGGTTATTTACTCTTTTCTGGTCGTACCAATGAGCTAAGGGGCTATTTTACGGGTATGTTATCGATTGGGCGTGTTATCAAAACAGCATTGTCCAAAACGGCTTTTTCATAAACGCGTTTGCCATTATAGCCATTTCTCGTTTTATCGCATTTTGATTACAGCGTTTATATCTTGAGCGTACGAAAGTACGCCTTTTCCAAAATATTGTTGATTATCTTCATTAACTTCCCAAAATAAAATACCTTTTCCAAAAAATTATATTTTATATTTACTTCCGATATAACATTACTCCTTTTTGCATAATATTGTTCTTTGTCCTATATACTTAATATAATAGATATTTCCCTCCCTATCAATCACAGTTTGGGCGGAAACAGCAACCGCTGTTTTGGGAAATAGCGCTGTATTGAAAAACGGGGAAACAGCAACCGCGGTTTTGCTTCCACGCGGTTTTGCAAACCGCTGTTTTAGGAACCGCTTTATTCCAAAACGCTCTTTTGAAAACCGTGAACCATTTTACGTCCCATTTTCAGATACGCTGACGCAGTGGCGGAGTTGGATTACGGTGTGGGAGTGATTTTAAACAAGACGACCCAAGGGCTCGTAATAGTAGCCCCATCGTACGAGTGAATAGCCCCTCTATACCCTACCCTAATGAGTGGATAACCCCTCTATACCTTACCCTAATGAGTGAATAGCGCTATCTCTTACCATTCTTAAATGATTTGCCGTGCATTAAATCACAGTAAATAGCCCCTCGATGAACTACCCTAAACAGTGATAAAATTATTACCAGTATAAATTTACTTATGCCGTAATTGTAGTATTCCGGCGAATCGAAGAACAGATAGTTTTAGTGATTATCCCCTCGATCAGTTTACAACATAGACTTATGCCGATGCACACTTATCGCTTCTTATAAATTTCTAACATTACGTATTTAACGCTCAATTAATACACGTACAGAAAGTTTTAGTTTATGACAGACTTGTGCCGACGCATAATTTTCGCATCTTATAAATTTCTAACATGAACTTATGGCCAGAAGCGTTTGAAAGAGAAAGAATTCGGTAAAACACCCAATAATTGTAATATCCCGGTGCCTTAAGACCATTCTAAAAAGAACGTCAGTAAATACTTGCTTTTGCTTTCAAAATTTCCCTCGATTTCTTTGAATGTTAAAATAGGGGAGCGTGAAACTCTTATTGTCGACGGGTAAGAGGAATTTTTAAGGGAGGGTATATGGCTTAACCTAACTATCATAATTTCCTTCCTTTTAAAATACACGAATGAAAAATATCACCTCACCACAATTCTCTCCCATTCACTCTCACTTCAATGACGATCGAAAAATTTTATACTGTCTAAGGCAGTTCTCTTTCACGACGCCGCCACCACCACCAACAGGCCAGGTCAAACTAAGACCCACATCGTAGATGTTCATCATACGATGTGGCTAAAAACGTTAAAAGAGTTCAAAATAGTTCAAAACACTTTCGTTCTTTTCACATCCGACATCTCTGGTTTCGAAAACTAAATGTAAATTGAAAGGAATTAAATTCATCTCACCCTTGAAGGGACATCGGAAACTAAGGGTGAAATAGGTTTATTAATCGATCGTTTTTAACAATATTTATTTGTTTAACCCCAAAAAAGGTGGAAGCAACGAATCATTCTTGTGTGGTAAACAAACAATATTCGAGGGAGGTTTTAGAAAACCCACAATTTCCTAGTGGCCTGGACATATAAAACTAGAAACGATAAACAACTGAATTATTTTTATTACCATTTATACATTTACTTCGATTAATATATATTGTCATTGATGACAAATTAAGACGACAACATTCAAACGTTACGGATTTATTTACAACTACACTTGACTTACCTGCATGGGATTTCAGAATCAAATGATCTTTTCATAGACGGAGTCAATTTGCTAGATACCTTAACGACAGGTAAAATTAAGCAACATTAACACCAAGAAGTTATATCTAGTATCTCAGAGAGAAGGTATAAATTCGCCAGATTTCCAGCTTTATCTCCAGTCCAAACGTAGGTCCGGAGTCAATCCCCGTCTCTAAATTACAACCAGCATCTCATTGGTTCTTAAAAACTCACGTCAGCGCGACGACGCGAGTGACGAAAATTACAGTCATATTTTCCGACTAAGGAGAGGCGAAATAGCCCGGCGCCTCCTTTTACGCCCCCCCCCCTTGTATTTTGAAAGGGGGACTGGGACCAGGGATGTTTGATATATCGTCGACACTCTATAGGGATCGGCCTCTCTTGACAAAAGGTGGGGTAAAAAAGCGAGCCGTCTCAAAAATCGGACGCCTGGTGTCAGGGAGCAGCGTAACTATATTCATGACGTCAAGTCACGAGAAATTCAAAGGTGGGAAGAAAATGATTTACTGATTGGTTGAAATAAAAAAGGCGCAAATTACGAAAGATTGGCCGCGCAATTTCAACGAGTTATCTCAAAATTGCCTTTTCCATACCTTTTCACTCTTTTAAACTGAAAACTATTTGTGAATTAAAATATATTTTTTTAAAATGCCTGGAACTTTTTGTTCCGTTCCTAACTGTGGAGCAAAGTTAAATATCCAAGATTATCCCTTTTCAATTTCCTAAACAGAAAATTCAACACTAAAAAGAAAACATTCACCTATTTATACTAAGTTTAATATCAATTAACTACTACTCACTGAAATAACTTGAAATTTCATACAAATAAATAAGCTTCTCGTTGTTTTCGTCCATGTTTTAATTCCGAACATAACTCTCTAGTCTCTTCATCGTTGTTTTTAAACTTTTATAGGCCTCGCAGAGGGGCAGTACTACTAGCAGACGAATCATCACATAGTTACGATGCTCCCGCAATCCAGATGGCGCTGTCGTCGGCCTCAAAAACTTGCCCCTTTTTTTAACATTACGGGTATAGGAAGAGGCCGATCCCTATAGAGTGTCGATATATCAAACATCCCTGCTGGGACTATGGCGCGCGAATACAAAGGCATCTTATACCTTCTCTCTGAGATACTGATATAACTTCTTGTTAACACTGGGTAGTGGGTACTATCATAGGTTTATAAGATATGTTCCATAAGTATGCCACTATCTATACTTCTAAAGCTAGAGACATACTGAGAGCTAGTTCGAGAACGACAAGCGAGAATTTGCACCACTCGGTTTTGCAATCCATCTTCCTATTTAGTCTGTACTAAACCTTTGACGGTGCCTCACCTGGCGTCGCTTTTCGAGAAACTGTGACGTTTCACCGACGACACTTCATGACAAGTTCTCAGCAGCCAGTGACAAACTTATCATACATATCTTATGATCTTATGGTAATATCTTAAAGAAAATAACAACAAGAAGTATGACACCTAATGAAACAACTACAATTATAACCGAGTTCATGTATTACATATAAAAACAAAAAGTACGCTTTATTAACAATTTCCTGCCAAGCGAGAATTGACACCACTCGGTTAGTCTGTACTAATCATATAAAATTACTTTGTTGACCATGGTGGGAATAAATTTTTACCAAAGAATTAGCAGTTAAATCGTTCAGATCGTTTTTGAAAGATATTGCTGTCAATAAATTAAAATATTTTCATCTTAGCAGAAGTCCATTAAATTAGCCAATAAACTAGGCTAATTTAATGGACTTCTGATCTTAGATATAGAATTAAATTTACCGTTTGACTTGAAAGCGAGACTTTGCCGCCGTTCAAAATTACGCTAATTATTGATAAAATGTTTAATTAATGTTGCCCTCATTACTATGACGAGTGAAAAAAAAAATCTAAATAAAAAATTGCCATTAATATTTCAAACACTTGGAGATTTTTACCCACCCGCCGATGCTTTATTTACAGGCCCTTACTTGATGAAAACAAACTATACTTATCTAGAAATTCTGTAGCAGCAGGGATCAAGGACGTTCAAAACACGCGGCAATAACGTAGAACATAATACACCGGCTCCCCGCTGTCTAGTACTCACTACTCACTACTCAAGCTCATCGCCATCTATCAGCCTTTAATAAAATTGTATTTTTCACTTTCGTTTCGTAAAAAACAAAACAAAAAGCAAGCAAGAGTGGCAAGTGGCAACGTTCGTTTAGATTGTTATTGTATTGGTATTGTTAAAAATTTATTTGGATAGGATAATAACACGGATAGTAATTATTGTATGAACTGAAGATGATAAAGGTTTAAATTTGAAGGATAAAGGATTAAGTTTTACCTTTTCTAGAATCGCTAATATTAGGTACTAAACTATGCATCCCCATTGCGAAAACTGTTTTAACACAGTAAAATGTTCCAAGAGAAAAATTGAAAATTGCCCAGTACGAAGTTGTTATTTGAAATGTGGCCAAATGTTTCACGATTGCAAAGCGGAAGAACACAAAATATTGTGTTCCAACGAAATCGTCAACTGCGTAAATGTCGGCTATGGATGTCCGATAAAAATGCAGAGGTACAGAGTCGCCTCGCATCTTCCAAATTGCCCAGCCTCTATAGTGGTTTGTACACTCCTCCTTGATCACTGGCCACTATATCCGGAACTAGGTGATAAAAGCATTAGTTTAAAGGACACCATGGCCACGGAAAATGGACTGCCTAGTTCCTTTCTAGGCATTGATATTCCTAGTGATATCGCTACATCCGTGACAATGCCCTATCCTTACGGACCATCGTGCAAAAGAGCCAATAGCGTCGATGTTTTCGCTATAAACCCCATTAAACCTTATACTTTTTCCTGTAACCAGTCATTCCGACGGGAAGAGTATAATTGGCATTATAAAAATATACACAATGACATTCATTGCAGTTTGAACGGACCCATTGTTCAATGGTGTCCGTTAGCCCAATATGGCTGCAATTTTTCTCGCAAACGATTGTACCCAGCACCGAAAGGCTCATTGATATCCTACAATAATATTGTTGGAAGTTTTGGCGTCATTCCTTCTCCCCAAACATTAAAAGAAAATCTTTCTAAAAGCCCAAAAAGAACTTATCGTAACGGGGATTCTCGAGCGGCTCCACCGAAAGATGAAAACGAATTCGGCCTAGAGATTGACTTCTTCTCTAACATGCCATTTGAAATTTTGCAAAAAATCGCTTGGTATTTGGATAGTTTCAGTTTAGCAAATTTATCACTAACATCCCGACATATTCGCAACGTTTGCAAAACCATGTTGGAGAAAAAGGGGATGGTACACGTCAGTTGGATAAAGGAGCTAAATAAAGACGATCAATTGATGAAAACCGAGAGAGTTCGATGGAAAATCAACGGTTATCGTTGGTGTTTCAGTAATGGAATGTCCCCTATTACTCAATGGATATACTTGGATGGAATGAATATGTCTAATCATATGAAAACTTGTCGATACTTTAAAAAAAAAATTTTTAAGGATGAACAAACGAAGCAATGCAAATTATTCGATCCTGCTGTTGAATATTAAGTTATTAACGCTAGTAGTTTAATTCTTATTCTTAGGCCTAATAAAGTTGACATAATATTTAATTAATGAAGAATTTATTTTACGGTTAATATAATAATAATAATAATCTTAATTTTTCTATTTTATTTATATTATAGCTGGTTAATTTTTTTACTTGTAATTTAACAAAAATGTAATTAATCTTCCGCGTCTATATTAAAAATGTATAATTAAAACTAGTTAAAACAAAAATAAATTTGGTTGGCGAGAATTTAAAACAATTCTTTGGTTTTTTAATTATAGACCCGTGCGAGTCCGAGTTTAATTTTTTAATTGTTTTCCTCTTGCGATTAGTAATTAAAATAAGCGACTATTTTTAATTTAGTCTCATTAAACACGGTAAAAAATGGACTATTAAATTTTTTTTGGACTTTTTGAGGACTCGCGAGTACTGGAAAATTGGACTCGAGTACTTAGCGAGTCCAGTTTTCCAACTACTCGCACTTGGAACTTAAGTTGGACTCGCACACCTGTAGTTTGTTTTTTCCCCTCCCATTTGTTGCTTAAAATTCTTGGCCTTGTTTGTAATTAAGTTCAAATTAATTTAAACTATTATTAAATTAATGTATAGAAAAATAATATTTTCAACTGTAACTAAAATAGTGATAATTGGTTGTAAGTTAAGTAGAATTAAAAAGAAATTAAAACCAGGCTTCATAGCCGTGTTTCTCCTTTTCAAGCCAAATCTCATCAATTATAGCTCCGCCCTTTTGAAAAAATTAATTACGATAATGATTAGATGTCATGAAAATACTCTTCAAAGTCATGAAAATATAGATTCCCTAATTGCGTACGAATAAAAAAAATACCTGATCATCCGACACTTGCTCTAAATGTATATGAGTATTGTTGAGAATTTGCAATCGAGTATATCCGTAATCGGAACTTCTAAAGGCACTCCAGGCTGGTGGGTCTTTTTGAAAAGCGTCGTGCTTCTCTTGACACCCCTGTCAAAGGCAAAAAAGAAAAGGCTGTTTCTTCAAACTGGAACTGAACTCTTCAGTTAGTTTGTTCGGCCGGGAGAAATCTCTTAAGCTAATTTTTTAACTCATTTCCAAATTTTCCATGCGTCCGATTCATTTCAAGAAAACAGTCACCATCGGAACTAATTCAGTGGTGTGCGAGTACTCGTTCGGTTCCGAGTATCGAGTCGTCGTACTCGTTCGGTTCCGAGTATCGAGTCGTCGTACTCGTTCGGTTCCGAGTATCGAGTCGTCGTACTCGTTCGGTTCCGAGTATCGTGTCGTCGTACTCGTTCGGTTCCGAGTATCGAGTCGTCGTACTCGTTCGGTTCCGAGTATCGTGTCGTCGTACTCGTTCGGTTCCGAGTATCGAGTCGTCGTACTCGTTCGGTTCCGAGTATCGTGTCGTCGTACTCGTTCGGTTCCGAGTATCGTGTCGTCGTACTCGTTCGGTTCCGAGTATCGAGTCGTCGCACTCGTTCGGTTCCGAGTATCGTGTCGTCGTACTCGTTCGGTTCCGAGTATCGAGTCGTCGCACTCGTTCGGTTCCGAGTATCGTGTCGTCGTACTCGTTCGGTTCCGAGTATCGAGTCGTCGTACTCGTTCGGTTCCGAGTATCGTGTCGTCGTACTCGTTCGGTTCCGAGTATCGAGTCGTCGTACTCGTTCGGTTCCGAGTATCGAGTCGTCGTACTCGTTCGGTTCCGAGTATCGTGTCGTCGTACTCGTTCGGTTCCGAGTATCGAGTCGTCGTACTCGTTCGGTTCCGAGTATCGTGTCGTCGTACTCGTTCGGTTCCGAGTATCGAGTCGTCGTACTCGTTCGGTTCCGAGTATCGTGTCGTCGTACTCGTTCGGTTCCGAGTATCGTGTCGTCGTACTCGTTCGGTTCCGAGTATCGTGTCGTCGTACTCGTTCGGTTCCGAGTATCGAGTCGTCGCACTCGTTCGGTTCCGAGTATCGTGTCGTCGTACTCGTTCGGTTCCGAGTATCGAGTCGTCGCACTCGTTCGGTTCCGAGTATCGTGTCGTCGTACTCGTTCGGTTCCGAGTATCGTGTCGTCGTACTCGTTCGGTTCCGAGTATCGTGTCGTCGTACTCGTTCGGTTCCGAGTATCGAGTCGTCGCACTCGTTCGGTTCCGAGTATCGAGTCGTCGTACTCGTTCGGTTCCGAGTATCGAGTCGTCGCACTCGTTCGGTTCCGAGTATCGAGTCGTCGTACTCGTTCGGTTCCGAGTATCGAGTCGTCGTACTCGTTCGGTTCCGAGTATCGAGTCGTCGTACTCGTTCGGTTCCGAGTATCGAGTCGTCGTACTCGTTCGGTTCCGAGTATCGAGTCGTCGTACTCGTTCGGTTCCGAGTATCGAGTCGTCGCACTCGTTCGGTTCCGAGTATCGAGTCGTCGTACTCGTTCGGTTCCGAGTATCGAGTCGTCGTACTCGTTCGGTTCCGAGTATCGAGTCGTCGTACTCGTTCGGTTCCGAGTATCGAGTCGTCGCACTCGTTCGGTTCCGAGTATCGAGTCGTCGTACTCGTTCGGTTCCGAGTATCGAGTCGTCGTACTCGTTCGGTTCCGAGTATCGAGTCGTCGTACTCGTTCGGTTCCGAGTATCGAGTCGTCGTACTCGTTCGGTTCCGAGTATCGAGTCGTCGTACTCGTTCGGTTCCGAGTATCGAGTCGTCGTACTCGTTCGGTTCCGAGTATCGAGTCGTCGCACTCGTTCGGTTCCGAGTATCGAGTCGTCGTACTCGTTCGGTTCCGAGTATCGAGTCGTCGTACTCGTTCGGTTCCGAGTATCGAGTCGTCGTACTCGTTCGGTTCCGAGTATCGAGTCGTCGTACTCGTTCGGTTCCGAGTATCGAGTCGTCGTACTCGTTCGGTTCCGAGTATCGAGTCGTCGTACTCGTTCGGTTCCGAGTATCGAGTCGTCGTACTCGTTCGGTTCCGAGTATCGAGTCGTCGCACTCGTTCAGTTCCGAGTATCGAGTCGTCGCACTCGTTCGGTTCCGAGTATCGAGTCGTCGCACTCGTTCGGTTCCGAGTATCGAGTCGTCGCACTCGTTCGGTTCCGAGTATCGAGTCGTCGTACTCGTTCGGTTCCGAGTATCGTGTCGTCGTACTCGTTCGGTTCCGAGTATCGAGTCGTCGTACTCGTTCGGTTCCGAGTATCGAGTCGTCGTACTCGTTCGGTTCCGAGTATCGAGTCGTCGCACTCGTTCGGTTCCGAGTATCGAGTCGTCGCACTCGTTCGGTTCCGAGTATCGAGTCGTCGCACTCGTTCGGTTCCGAGTATCGTGTCGTCGTACTCGTTCGGTTCCGAGTATCGTGTCGTCGTACTCGTTCGGTTCCGAGTATCGAGTCGTCGTACTCGTTCGGTTCCGAGTATCGAGTCGTCGTACTCGTTCGGTTCCCGAGTATAGAGTCGTCGCACTTGTTCAGTTCCGAGTATCGAGCCGAGTACTCGACTCTATAACAACACAATCAGATACTCGAGAAAGGTTCTCGATATGAAATAAATTAGTTTTGATACTAGGACTCGGCTCGAAACCGAAAAAACGGGACTCGTGCACACCACAGTGTTGAGTACTCGTCTCTTTATCGAGTACTCTCACAGCGCTAGGGCTAATACGAACAGATTCTAGTATCTTACGGCAGATCCAGTTATGATGTGGACGGGAGCTTTCGGGTTTGAGTATGGAGCTCTAGTACTGCCATTGTATACCTGGAAAATCGTACTTTATAATTATTACTGAAAAAGTGACACGGATATTAACGCAAACCTACTTTACGATCATAAACAGGGTACATTCTTTCGTAAACATGTTCGTGAGCCCAAATTTCCAAATCAACTCCATATTTATAGAAAAGATCCTCTAAACCAAATGCTTGAACGATGGGAATACCTTTCCTTATCTGTCAGTGAATAAATTGGATAATTTTTATTTATACCTTAATTAACTTAAAGGGAGGGTGAAGTGGAAAATCAAGTGATTTTTTATCGATTCTTCTACTAATTATAAGACCAGTCTGCATAGTGAAACATTCAGGAAATACCAGCTCCGAATGATTTTAAAATTCAAATTAGGTTCAGATTTTAAGGAAAATTTTAAATAAGCCCCTCCGACCAATCGCGTAACGCCCTGCCTTTTTATTAAAAAAATTCTCGTGGCACGCATGCTCCGTGTCGAATGAAATTTATCACGAGATTTGATAAAATTCGCGAGTGACGTGATAATCGTGGCGCGAGACACGGAGCATGCGTGCCACGAGAATTTTGTTAATAAAAAGGCAGGGCGTTACGCGATTGGTCGGCAGTCCTTGTTTAAAATTATCCTTAAAATCTGAACCTAATTTGAATTTTAAAATCATTCGGAGCTGGTATTTCCTGAATGTTTCACTATGCAGACTGGTCTTAAAATTAGTAGAAGAAGCGATAAAAAATCACTTGATTTTCTACTTCACCCTCGCTTTAAATAAGGTTTTAATTTATAACTTTTAGGCCTGCGCGAATACTCCCAACTTACGATGCTTTCTTTATGAGTGCAATCATCATTATCTGCCGTGGTACAATACATCGGACGATGACCCATGGTTATGATCCATGGTCTAAGAGCCCTATTTTCTGGCTTGGCCGCTTCCTTCAAGTCCTGTTCCAGCCAATAATATTGACGAACAATTTGGCTCCAACCAAAATTGACAAAGTAGTAGAATTCCGTTGAAAAAGCGATAATATGAGCTGGTCCCAAATTGAAGCTAATTAACGTAAAAAGATAGAACTTAATTAGCCTTATTCCTGATCAGCGCCACCTACCCATAGCGGCGACTTTGAGAACTACTGTAAACGGCAAGCCAATCAGATGTCGCTAAAATCTGGTGACGTCATTTTTGGTAAGACAACGAGAGTGCCCGTCAGTGACGTCACCAGATTATAGCGACATCTGATTGGTTTGCCGTTTACAGTAGTTCTCAAAGTCACCGCTATGGGTAGGTGGCGCTGATCAGGAATAAGGCTAATTAGCTTAACGCGGCGTCTCATTAAGTGAACTAATTAAAATTTACCTATAAAAGTGATTATTTATAGACCCTGATTTCTGGTCAACCATAGAAAATCTGTTGACGTAATTGGAGAAATTGCTAAAGGAAGAAAAACACCGTAATTTTAATTTTTAACCGTGTTCCGGAAGTGTAAATAAAAACAGTCAAGCTATTCGAATTAATTGTCCACTAGGGGTTCTCTAATTAATTTATTTAGTGTCACTTTAAAGCAAAAGTCGGAGCCTGTGGCGCCACAGGCAGGAACCAATCAGAGCTCGTCCATTGGGCGGGGCTAAAACAACCTTTGCTAGGCTTAGCGTCCCAGTTAACTCCACCCTACCCTTCGACTATGGGAGCATCTAGTGGCGTTTGTTTGAACTAACCAAAGCCGAGACCCGCTTTAAAAGCATCAGAGCTCGTCCATTGGGCGGGGCTAAAACAACCTTTGCTAGGCTTAGCGTCCCAGTTAACTCCACCCTACCCTTCGACTATGGGAGCATCTAGTGGCGTTTGTTTGAACTAACCAAAGCCGAGACCCGCTTTAAAATCATCAGAGCTCGTCCACAGGGGCGGGGCTAAAACAACCTCTGCTAGGCTTAGCGTTTCAGTTAACTCCACCCTTAAATTCGACTATGGGAGCATCTAGTGGCGCTTGTTTGAACTAACCAAAGCCGAGACCCGCTTTAATTAAAAGGTATAATGGTCTTTACGCGTACAATATGCGCGCACAATTTACAAACTATATAGTTCACTGCAAATAAAATCTCAGCCTAAGGGAGATTGGGGCATTAACCCTTTAATTTCTTACTAAGCGTTTTCATGGTTTCCCACGCAGGTCATGTACGGTAGATAAGCCGCAATCGGTTCAATTTGTCTCATGAATTCGTCCCCGACTTTGGCGTTATCCTGAAATTTCAATAAGAGATTTCGTCAGGGGTGTGCGAGTACTCGTTAAGTTCGAGTACTCGGTATCGAGTATCGAGCCGAGTACTCGACTCGATAACAACACATTGAGATACTCGAGACAGATTCGAGTAGCTTTTTAACATCTTAAATACTCGACAAATACTCGAATGAGTCGAATCCGAGGCTTATAACTATAGCAGACGATGAGTTCATGATCATTTATTTTGAAAATCACCTGTTCAATGTTTAACTGATCACTAACAATCTTTTTGAACTAGTTAGATATTAGATAATTGAAAATCTTCCGTTATTTTCAAGAAATTTACAAAATTGCTACTCGACAAGTCAATATTTGAGACTCGATAATTAGTACTCGAAAGAACCAAAATTTGACCTATCTAAATACTCGATACTCGAAAGTATTTTTGAGACTCGGCTCGATACTCGATAAGAAATTAGTTTCGATACTCGGACTCGGCTCGAAACCGAAAAAACGGGACTCGCACACCACTGGATCATCCGTACTCTAAACGCAACTTTGACTCTTACTCCTCCTAGACCGTAAAACTTACAGAATCCATATCATAAGCAAAATCGCCAACGTGTAAAATAGCATCGTACTCTCCTCTTTGAACCTCCTCCTGAAGTCTCGGTAACGACTGAGCATTGATGTTACCCAAATCACCAAAAATAGCCAATCTGGGACTCCAATCAGTTCCATTTCTAGTTGCTCTGAACCAAAACAAAGGACTCCACCCATCAACGCTACCGCAATGATAAACGTAGGAAACACCGGGAATCAAGTTTCTTATTATAACACGATGAATAAACATGGATCGTTTATCGCTTCCTCCATCCACAAAGAGGCTACTAGTCCCGAAAGCCACGTTATTGATGTTTCTCTGACCATACTCGACAGTTGACGTATTTGTTTTGTCGAAGGTAACCCAAGTCACAACCATTTGAGTTTCATCAACTATAATAATACCACCACCATTATTGAACTCCAACTCTTGTTGTCGAGTTCCTTATAGAGTGCTGTCAGTTGTGACGTCAGAACCAAGGTTAAACGTCACGAGTCTGCCTTTAGCAATGGGCGGCCATGACAGTTACCGTTTTTCCTTTATGGGAAAACAGCATGGGTGACGTCACACCGGCGCTTCTGACAGCACTCTATTGCGTGGCGTATTTTACCTCCCATGGATAAATGGATTTGCTCTGGTTGAGTTTGAAGCTCGCTGGCGGCCAGCGTTAGACAAAAGAGTACGAGTACGAGTACGGCTATTGCTTTCGTTATTGTCATGATTAGCTTATTGTGAACCCTTTTAATTAAAAAATATGGTCCAGTTAATTAAAAAGAAACAAACCAATCTAAATAATACAAACTACCAGCGAACCACCCACTCTCTAATATTAATCGATTTCCTATACTAAATTAAATTGGGGATAAATGTACTTTGCACCGAAATAAAATCAATCAATATCTTATCTTCAAAAGTAAATTATTTAACGTATTTGTCATTGTTTGTTATCTTGGAATAAAATGGAAAAAAAAAAAAAAAACAAGATTAAAGCCTTGTCATTCCTACTCCTCTATGTTATAAGGAAGATTACATGTCAATGATCCAATCATTTGCTAATGCCAGAAGTGAGATGAGACTAGAAGTGAAGGGCTCTAGCATTGATAGTAGATCCTGGCACTAGTGAACAAATTTGAGGATTTTATGCCGCTTCCCACGCGCCTACGCTAGAGAGAAAAAAATTGGTCGTGTTCCAAAAACATTTCCTACCCCCTTCCCCTCAACCTAAAGCCGCGGAACACGGACGCGGCTCCTTGAATCTAGTTCGGCCGTCTACCGCCACGAGCGTCTCACGTTTTGGAGGGGAAATGGAGAAACCGCCACTAGAGGGCCAACCGTTCGTGTGTTATCAAGAATATTCACTTTCGCCGAGTGAAGAATTTGGTTAGCTCAGTACTTCTAGTCTCATCTCACTTCTGCTAATGCTTATCGAAAAATACTTGAAAAGCTTTGAGAATTATACCAAAAAGGTTCTTAGAGGAGGCTTAGGTAATCTCTCCATTCCTACACTCTCACCTCTGGTTTTATCAGCATTTTAGAATCACAAAGGGGTAGGCAAAACAATTTTACCCCCTTTAAATAATTTTTTTTTATATTCTAACCCCGAAATATTCCAGTGGATCTAGCCTTACATATTATCACTTCATTGATATCACTATCTGGTTGGCACAAACAAATAGAAATTTCAAAGACCTACTTAAATATTTATCTTTCCATAACTATTTCATCCTTTCCGAGTTTGAAAATAGGGCATGTTTGTTTGTTCCAATTGCAAATTTTAAGTTTTTAATCCATAAGGAAATTCGCTCATGTTGTTCTGCAATTTAAAGTGTTAAGAAGGCGTCAGTGCTAAGTTTGCGTAGGTTCTACAAAAGTCAATAGGTCCCCTTTCCCAGACATGATCTCCATTCCCACTGATATTCACCACCAAATTTTTTAGATTACACATAAAGTTAGGCTTAGGTCAGAATTCGTTTGTATAAATTCATCTATGTTGTTGTTTTAGGTTTGTTTGTCTATCGATCTGTTAGTAACGCTCTAACACAGCGTTTAGCTTGTAATAAGTTCAAACCTGGGGAAATACAGAGCTGCGCAGTAGCCTGGGGCGCATATACTGCGCAAGTTGGCGGCAGATAAGTTACAAGGCCTAGCTGCTAAACTAATTTGTAATTGCTATGCTAAGCCTAACAACCGGCGATAGAAAAACCGTTTTTAACTACTCTGACTCTCCAAATACATTATTAAAATTATACAAAAAAGAACGATATAAGTGAGCTTTAATTCTTACATTAACGGCTCTTATTCCTTGGAATTGCCAAAATTACTCACAGAATGATTTTCAATAATTTTTATACAGCTTACCGGGTGATTTTGAAAAAAAAAACCGCGACTCCGACTCCCTCTAAAGTCTGTAACTTCCGGCGGATGTGAGATTTGACATTATGACCTTGGCGCGGGCCTTGGCTGAGCACGTGGCTAGCAATTTTTTTGTGGATGTCCTTTTAATTTTTCCGTTTCATTTGAGCTGTTTATTTATTTGAAATTAATTAATCTAAAAGGATGGGTGACAAGGAAACAAGAAAAAGAAGGAAACAACGTAGGGAAGCTGTGAAAAAAGGTGAATATTAATTTAATATAGGAAAAAGGATTAATAAAGGGTTGCAAGGCCTAAAAATAAATTATATAAGTCTTTTGGAAAAGAAATTTAAATTTTCTAAATTAAAGCTTGTACATTTTATGACGTTTTCGTTTAATGTAAGTCTCATTTATAGACGAAACTGATGACTCTTCGCCACCCAGGGAAGCCCCTCATCCAGAAACAACCACAAAAAAGAAAGAACCCGATCACTCTTCTTCCCATAGTCATAGTCTTAATGAACCAAGCGTATTAGCGAAACTTGTTTTTTGCATCCTATTTATTGTATTGATTGGCGCTGTGGGACTTATATTTTACACTCTGAATGAAGCCACAAGTAATAAGAAATGAAAATTTCACATTAAAACATTTAGAGAACACGAGGCCCTTTCCTTTTAGGAGATTCTAGTGATATTGTTGAAGGAAATGTTGACGAAGTTCATGGAGAGGCTTTACCTATAATAGATGATGAACACCATGAATTTGATCAAACGGGAAATGAAGATCATTCTGATGATGATGAAGAAAATGAGGAACAAGAGAGAGATAGTGGTTCAGAACGCACAATAGAAGAGATTTTAAACAGCATAGAAGAATCGGTTACTTACAATGTTGATGAACCTGATTCTGACAACCAAGAGATTCAATTAGACACTTTAAATAATGAAGATGATAAAAAGCTGGAGGTAAATATAGAATAGGGTATTGAGTCCCAGGGTTCATACAAACCTGGAAAACAGGGAAATAAATAGTTGACAAAAACCTTTGGGAAATTTTGAATTTTTAGTAAAATTCAGGGAAATCAGGGAAATTTGCGTCAAACAGGGACCGAGTAATTAAGCAAAATGTTCATAAACATACCCCCTCCATAGGATTAACATCTGACTTTGCTTTGGAGGCTCGTAACTCTGGTTATATTAGAGATAGGGGGATGTCCTTTGAGTATATTATAGTCCTCTTTATCCCCCATCTAACCATACTAAAAACGTACGGCTACGACAAACAGGGGCCAAGTAATTAAGCAAAATGTTCGTGAACATACCCTCCATAGAATTAACGTTACACTATACTTTGGAGGCTCATAACTCTGGTTATATTAGAGATACGGGGATGTCCTTTGATTATTTAATAGTCATATTTGCCCCCCCCCCCTCCTTCGTTAACATTTGCTCCATAGGATACTCCATATACGAGAAAAACCTGGAAAATTCAGGGAAGTATATGGGAAAAAACCTGGAAATCTCAGGGAAATTTGTTTTCCAAAAGTTGTATGAACCCTGTTGACCCTCAATGTTACAATCCAATACAGGCTATAGTATTATTACTAAAGCAGGGAGCTACCACTTCCCTATTAGCTCACATAAACATTTAAGGTCAGGGGATGGGAATTCAAAATTAAGCCCCTGTTGTAGTGGGACTGGTTAAAAATCCGTAGTTTCTCCTTTATAAATAAAAATAAAGGCACCTTTAAGATGATAAGGGAATTATCACCGTTTTTTAGGAATTGGATAACCTCCAGTCTCAGTCTCAGAGTTCCACACCTAATATTGAAGAAACGCCCGAACAAGACACTATTAATGTGGAAGATCCAATTGAACCTTCTACCGCTACTCCTGAAGACATATATTTATATAATACCTATGAAGAGCCTCAAAAAGACAATGAACCTGAAATAAACTCTGATTTAAGAGAAGAATTATTAGTCAATACACCATCATCTTCCGAGCAACCGCAACAGCAACCTCTTGAAGAAAGAAATCCACCTCAAGTTCAAGATAATCAAGAATTTTATGATGATGATGATGATGATGATGTTATACAAAGAAGTGATACACCCGTTGAAGTGCCAATAAGTCAACCTGAAACAGTGAGGGAAGAGATTCAACCAAGCATTGTTGCTGAACAACGTGATGAAACTCAAATAGACGAAAATTCTCAATCTCGGGAATCTCCGGATATAAATGAAGAAGTTGTTGAAGAAGCTGAACCACAACCTGAAGCTTATGAAAATGATGATATTACGAATGATTATGATTTTCTATTCAGAGAGGAATTGGATGAAGCTGATAAACTAGTAGAAAAGGTATAAAATTTACGGTCAAGAAGTGATATCTAGTTTATTAGGGAGAAGGTATAAATTCGCCTCCACATTTCCAGCTTTATCTCCTGTCCAAACGTAGGTCCGGAGTCAATCCCCGCCCACATTTCCAGCTTTATCTCCAGTCCAAACAAACGCAGCCTGTCCTGAGTTAATCCCCGCCCACATTTCCAGCTTTATCTCCAGTCCAAACGCAGCCTGTCCTGAGTTAATCCCCGCCCACATTTCCAGCTTTATCTCCAGTCTAAACGTAGGTCCAGAGTTAATCCCCACCCACATTTCCAGCTTTATCTCCAGTCTAAACGTAGGTCCAGAGTTAATCCCCACCCACATTTCCAGCTTTATCTCCAGTCTAAACGTAGGTCCAGAGTTAATCCCCGCCCACATTTCCAGCTTTATCTCCAGTCTAAACGTAGGTCCAGAGTTAATCCCCGCCCACATTTCCAGCTTTATCTCCAGTCTAAACGTAGGTCCAGAGTTAATCCCCGCCCACATTTCCAGCTTTATCTCCAGTCTAAACGTAGGTCCAGAGTTAATCCCCGCCCACATTTCCAGCTTTATCTCCAGTCTAATCGTAGGTCCAGAGTTAATCCCCACCCACATTTCCAGCTTTATCTCCAGTCTAAACGTAGGTCCAGAGTTAATCCCCGCCCACATTTCCAGCTTTATCTCCAGTCTAAACGTAGGTCCAGAGTTAATCCCCGCCCACATTTACAGCTTTATCTCCAGTCTAATCGTAGGTCCAGAGTTAATCCCCACCCACATTTCCAGCTTTATCTCCAGTCTAAACGTAGGTCCAGAGTTAATCCCCGCCCACATTTCCAGCTTTATCTCCAGTCCAAACGCAGCCTGTCCGGAGTTAATCCCCGCCCACATTTCCAGCTTTATCTCCAGTCCAAACGCACCCTGTCCGGAGTTAATCCCCGCCCACATTTCCAGCTTTATCTCCAGTCCAAACGCAGCCTGTCCTGAGTTAATCCCCGCCCACATTTCCAGCTTTATCTCCATTCCAAACGCAGCCTGTCCAGAGTTAATCCCCGCCCACATTTCCTGCTTTATCTCCAGTCCAAACGCAGCCTGTCCGGAGTTAATCCCGCCTCTAAATTACAACCCGCATCTCATTGGTTCTTGAAAACTCACGTCAGCGCGTGTACGCGAATGACGAAAATTACAGTCATATTTTCCGACTGAGGAGAGTGTAGCGAAATAGCCCGGCCTCCTTTTACGTCCCCTCCTTGTATTTTGAAAGGGGGACTGGGACTATGGCGCGCAAATACTTTGGCATCTTATACCTTCTCCCTAATAAACTAGATATCACTTCTTGATTGACGTGGGACCTTTATTTTAAATTTAATTAAGGTTGTTAGTTTTTAGAAAAATAGATTAGAAAACTGGGAATAGCATGTCAGGGTTCGTACACTACCTGGAAAACCTGGAAAAGTCAGGGAAATTAAATATAGGCCTAAAAGGTCAGGGAAAAGTCAGGGAAATTGAAAATGGACTTCAAAGGTCAGGGAAAAATATATTAGAGGGAAAGTCTGGATAACAGTATCAGGGTGACCAGAGAATGTGTTGTCTGAGATTTGGCCAGAGCAACAACTCGTTCAAAAATGATTCGAGTGATTTTAGATTGATTTTCATATATGTTCGCCATGTACGTTATTGCAAAAGGTCAGGGAAATTTGTGGAATTTAGTCAGGGAAAACCTGGAAAAGTCAGGGAAATTCATTCCAAAAATTTTGTACGAACCCTGCATGTTTTAAAATTTCTGTTTGTTCAGGAGTTAACATCCACTTATATAATTTCAAATTATTTTCGGGTTTCAGGATCCTGAAAATGGGGACTTTTATTTTTGGAATTTCTAACGCCCCCTTTTTTTTGCATGTTATTAACTTATTTAATTATTTTATATTCGTTAACTCTATAATATATCCTGACAATACTCACCCTAAATTCTAAAACCAAAACAATTAACCATACTTAATTAATTTATTTATTTTGGTTTCTAAATTCTTTAGTTTTAAAAAAGCTAAAATTACTAAATAAGTTTTTAGTATGGTTTGTTTAATTAGAAAAAAAAAAAAATAATAAGAGTGAAATCTGAAATTGATTGCATATTTTTTGCAGTTAAACGTAATTTTTGGATTGCAAAAAAGAAAAGTAACAAACATTTGTGTGTTCGCCAATTAACCCATATCCCAATCCCAGTCTTTAGAAAATGCACTGAGAGAGTTTGAAAGTTTGTTGTCAAGAAACCCTAAAAGTCCCCGAGTCGCTTACGGAAAAGCTCGTGTCTTGGATAAAATGGCGGAAACTAAAAGAAGCAACGTTATGCTGGAAAATTCCATCGAATTTTATAAGAAGACTATGACGCAACCAAATGTTCCTAAAAAATTATATTTATTGGCTGGAAATAGAGCGGTGGATAGACTACGTTTTAGGGGTATGATATTTTGAGAAGTCGGGATTAGGTCACTGATTCTTGAAGACCAGTTTTTACTATTATAATTCCAGCGTGTCTAACTAAACCTTAGGGATGGTTGGAAAGGCGTTGGCTGTACAGTCAGAAATGGCCGAAATGTTTCCGTATGATATACCAACGCAAAATCAATTGGCAGTATCTTTTATGTGGATGGGGAAAAATAATGAAGCCAAAACTATCTTAAGAGAGGTAAACGTAAAGACAAGTTGTGCAGTTTGCCAGATATTTATGGCCTAACTTGTAAAAACAACTTAATAATAGCATAAGTTTATCATGCCTTTAAGTAGAGAAATGGCTGCTACTCCTATGGCAATAGTGTTTGTCTGGCTCCCTTTAATGAAACCCTATACTCTCTCCGTATCATTTATCACCTCAACTTCAATACAAAATTGTACTGCCTAGCCTAGCGTTTCTTTTATCCCTTTTAGAATGTTTCAGGACTGAAACCGCCTCTATCTCACGAGAGAGAGAGGGATTTGGGGTTGCTTAAGTAAAATTCGTTCCCCCCCAATACCTGCCTATTAAATCTCTACCCATTTAGTAATCGTCTCGACCGCTTGTGGCTGCACCGCGACAGAAATTTCAAAATTTTCTCTCTTCGGATTTTAGCGCTATACGAGTTCTGACGTCACAGTAGCCTGCGGAAGATGCCCAGTTTTAACCCATATTTATGTACTTAGAGGCATGATAAACTTATGATATAAGTTTTTGTAAAAACAACTTAATAATAGGTTTTGTAATAACAACTTAATAATAGGTTTTGAAAAAGGACCCTAATAGCGGTTTTGCTAAAGTTCATTTGGGCTTCATATTAAAAACTAGCGATCAAAACTATAATGAAGCAATTAAGCTTTTAAGTGAGGGCATTGCATCTGAAGAAGAAGGGGTCATAGATGGGCGGTTCTACTTTCATCTAGGAGACGCGCTTCATCGCTCTGGCTTTCCCGAAAAGGTCAATAGACTTAAGTTTTATCCCACTCAAATATTTACGGAAAATATTGAAATAAAGTAAACAACTTACAAAAAAAAAAACAGGCAATGAAAGTTTACGAAGATGGTGTGAAGAAAGGAGTATTTCTCTCGGCTATGCAGAGATCTCTTTACAATGTTGATGGTTTAACTGGAAAACCTTGGTGGAAGCCTAATGAAACTCCCTATTTAAAAGACATACAAGTTAATATCGCGTTTAATTAGTAATAATTAGTAATACAGGGTTCATACAAACCTGGAATAATCAGGGAAATAAATAGTTGACAAAAACCTCAGGGAAATTTAGAATTTTTAGTAAAATTCAGGGAAATCAGGGAAATTCGCGTCAAACAGGGGCCAAGTAATTAAGCAAAATGTTTATAAGCATACACCCCTCCATAGGATTAACGTTACACTATACTTTGGAGGCTCATAACTCTGGTTCTACTAGAGATACAGGGATGTCCTTTGAGTATGTTATAGTCCTCTTTATCCCCCATCTAACCATACTAAAAACGTACGGCTACGACAAACAGGGGCCGAGTAATTAAGCAAAATGTTCATAAACATACCCTCCATAGGATTAACATTACACTATACTTTGGAGGCTCATAACTCTGGTTATATTAGAGATACGGAGATGTGCTTTGAGTATGTTATAGTCCTATTTGCCCCCCCCCTCCTCCTTCGTTAACATTTGCTCCATAGGATACTCCATATAGGGGGAAAACCTGGAAAATTCGGGGAAATTTGTTTTCCAAAAGTTGTATGAACCCTGTAATAATTAGAACTTAAATATTGAAATTAGTACCGTAATTAATCTTTTAAGATTTTGGAGAAGAATTGGTTGGTAATTCGTAATGAAGCTCTGTCACTGTTATCGGACAGTCGTAAAGGTTTTGAGCCAGAAGCTGAGGGACTTAAGGATACTGGTGATTGGCAGCAATTTAACCTCTTTTTAAGGGGTCAAAAATTAGCGCAAAATTGCAAAAGAGCTCCTAGAACATGCGATTTAATTGAAGATATTCCTAAAGCAGCCACTTGCAAAAGGGGACAAGTATGAATTGCGCAATATTAAAGGGAGGGTGAAGTAGAAAATGAAGTGATTTTTTATCAATTCTTCTACTAATTTTAAGACCAGTCTGCATAGTCAAACATTCAGGAAATACAGTCTCCGAATGATTTTAAAATTCAAATTAGGTTCAGATTTTAAGGATAATTTTAAATAAGCCCCTCCGACCAATCGCGTAACGCCCTGCCTTTTTATTAACAAAATTCTCGTGGCACGCTCCGTGTCGAATGAAATTTATCACGAGATTTGATAAAATTCGCGCGCAACGTGATAATCGTGGCGCGAGACACGGAGCGTGCCACGAGAATTTTGTTAATAAAAAGGCAGGGCGTTACGCGATTGGTCGGAGGGGCTTCTTTAAAATTATCCTTAAAATCTGAACCTAATTTGAAATAATTTTAAAATCATTCGGAGCTGGTACTTCCTGAATGTTTCACTATGCAGAATGGTCTTAAAATTAGTAAAAGAATCGATAAAAAATCACTTGATTTTGTACTTCACCCTCCCTTTAAGAGCTTAAATTTATTTAAATTAATCATTTCTTAATTATTTAGGTTAAATTTTCCATTATGCAACCGGGAACTCACGTTTTCGCTCATACTGGTCCCACAAATTGTAGATTAAGAGCGCATTTAGGCTTAGTTACACCTAAAGGCCCTCGGATTAGAGTTGGAAATGATACAAAGTAATACTTGTAACAGTATCATCGCCTTTTGAATCTCTAAACTAATCTAATTATCTTAAAAGGGAATGGACAGAAGGAAAAGTTATAATTTTCGATGATTCTTTCGAACACGAAGTTTGGCATGATGGTGACAGTCAAAGAATCGTTCTAATTATTGATTTCTGGCATCCTGAACTGACTGATAAAGTTATAAGAACTCTAACTCCTATTTAAAAAATGAAATTACAATTGTTTTTGTTCAAGCGAGGCTTGAGAGTCGGTTAACGAACAAAATGAAATGATGCTTTTCGTGCCTTCCTAGTCGTTTTAAGAGAAAAAACAATTAACTGGTGCTAATAATAATAATAATAATAATAATACTCTTCTCATTTGCATTTATATACAAAAACGTTGCAACTAATTTCAGATTTCTAACTTTATAAACCAATTTTATGTATTAAATAAATTTGAAAATTGTATAATTGATTTTGTATTTTGTTTTTCTTTACTGAAGGAGAGGTAAATAATTTTTAACAGGAAAGGCCAAAGGCCGTGTGGGTCAAACCATGGATGAAGGATGCGCGTGAGGAAATTTGTTTTCACTCTACAGGATCGGCAACTCCCTATCTCGAACGACAGCTTCTTCCGTATATACTCTGTTACAACATCGGTTGTCAGCACGCGCAAGCCTAGGCCTCTATGTAACGTAGCTTTGTACGTGCTGTCAAGAGACAAAAAACTTCAGGATCTTCAGGATTTAAAGTATCCGCGAGTTTTTTAGGCGCTCGAGTGCACGGACCTCTAGGTCTTAGTTTCAAATACGTGTAGTAGGCTGTATACAATTCCACACGTATTTGAAACTAAGGCCTAGAGGTCCGTGCATGCACTCGAGCTAAAAAACTCGCGGATATTTTAAATCCTGAAGATCCTGAAGTTTTTTGTCTCTTGACAGCACGTACAAAGCTACGTTACATAGAGGCCTAGGCTTGCGCGTGCTGACAACCGATGTTGTAACAGAGTATATACAGAAGAAGCTGTCGTTCGAGATAGGGAGTTGCCGATCCTGTAGAGTGAAAACAAATTTCCTCACGCGCATCCTTCATCCATGGTCAAACCATAAGATATGTTCCATAAGTGTGTCACTGCCTATACTTCGTAATGCTAGAGACTTACTGTGAGGTAGTTCGAGAACGACGTGAAAATTTACTACACGCGGTTTTGCAGACTTCCAAGTTCCATCTTCCTATTTAGTCTGTACTAAGCCTTGACAGCGCTTCACCAGGCGTCGCTTTATGAGAATCTATGACCTACGTCACTTCATGACAAGCTCCAGTTTGTAACCAGTGACAAACTTATGGAACATATCTAATCAACTTATGGTCATGGTAAGGCCGTGTTTTGGTCAAAAAAGAGGGTCAAATCTATAATAGAGCAAACCTCTGGATGCATGGTCGATCTTCGTAGTCTCTTTGATGATTTTAAAGCTTCATAATCATAACCAGCGTTGCCAGACGTACTAAATTATAGAACAATGCGATAATTTTAAGAGTTTTTTTTTTCGAAGCGTACGATAATTTTCACGCTGTACTATATAGTACGCTAAATTCGATAATTCGGCTTAGGCATACGATAATTGTACTATAATTTCGAATTTAGCGGGAAATTGAACTAATCTGGGTACAAAAGTCTCGCCAGGTGTAGAAAAAGGCGAAATAAGAGGCAGTGATACATGTTCATCCCATAGTAATAATACACTTAAGGCAAAAGGCTGGATGTGAGAAACGCTTGGACACGTTATTTATCTATCTCCTTGAGTACCCATGGATTAACTAACGCTAGGGATAGTTCGTTCCCCCAAAAAGATAAGGCATGCATGTTCCAAACGCCCCCTAGCAGCAGGTACTATCCCTAACAGGAAGTTATAAGAAAATTGGACCAAATATCACGTGATCTATGACGTCAAAATTGAAATACTGCCTAAATTGGGCAAAAACGATTTATTTTGCCGAGAGATGGCGCTATATCTACATCCGCTTTGGTCCAATAAATTGGGGGAATGAAGAGGGGAATCAAGGAATAATTCGGAACATGTAGTTGGCGATAGAATTACATGGGAAACCCAGTTAGTGAACAATCCCTAGCGTTAGTTAATCCATGGAGTACCCTTGTACTGATTTTAGTGTAAATACAAGGTGAATCGGTACACGCGCATTGGTTTTACGACTATTTTGGAGGCGCTCAGAGCGTACGATAATTTTGGTTGAAAATCGATAATTTTTTGGCTTTGGTACGATAATTCGGTAATTTTTATCTGGCAACGCTGATCATAACATATATTAATTAATTTATTACCCCAATTAAACGAGAGACAAATAGCTATATTTAAAGTAGAAAAATATTCTTAGATATTTATTAAAAAATATATATATTCTTAATAAAATACAAGAAGGCTGCTGCTATTTAATATAAAGTCTATATGTAATAATCCCTTAAATATATCTCCCCTTTTTCTGAAATAGGCATGCTAGATTTAACAAGAAGAAATTAACAAATTAATTAATTATTTCCATAACTTTTATGATATTGCTCATCCCGTTTTCGTTTTCTTTTGTAAACCCTTGAAAATTTTACATCCTAAATAAATTTATGTTCCCGAATATTTTTTTTAAAACCATTTACGACTCGAGAATTCCCCACTTTAAACTTTGCGTAATAATTTTCAAATTAATTAATTTTTAACCCTTGCAGAAATTAGTTTTATCACAAAAACTGTAATGCCTCTGAATTGGCTTCAACGCGGTAATTAGTAATTACCCTTTTAAATATTTGATTTCATTACGGGTTGAAGGTATTTGTAGTAAGACTCGTGAACCTTGGAATTTAGAAAGAAAAAAACAAAACGAAAAGGATCGAAGTAAAGTCCAAAGTTCTAATCTCATAAGCCAGATTAAAAAAACCACCTTAATTTGAAATTTATGTTACCTGAGTTTTGTTAAGAGGAGTCTTTTGAGCCCATTGGAACATTCTTTCGTAAACATTTCCGTCGTAGCATCCCAAGGCGCTGTTTAAAACCAAGTCATGGAAGTCAAAGGCGTCGACTAAACCAACAGCGTCGGGCCTCAATTCCGTAAGCATCTTAATAACGTGAGCGCTGATTCGGGATAAGTTACTTTCAGAAAGCCCAACCTGTTAAATAGAAGTGTGCAATTTTATTTATGGTTACAAGCTTTTTTAAAATGTATGTGTGCTATTTTATTCATGGCTTCAAGTAGGGGTGTGCGGGTACCCGATATCCGTAAATTTCCCGATCGGGCACCCGCGCCCATAACCCGAAGATTACCCGTTCGGGTATCATCAGTTCGGGTACCCGCGCCCATAACCCGAAGATTACCCGTTCGGGTATCATCAGTTCGGGTACCCGCGCCCATAACCCGAAGATTACCCGTTCGGGTATCATCAGTTCGGGTACCCGCGCCCATAACCCGAAGATTACCGTTCGGGTATCATCAGTTCGGGTACCCGCGCCCATAACCCGAAGATTACCCGTTCGGGTATCATCAGTTCGGGTACCCGCGCACATAACCCGAAGATTACCCGTACGGATACCCGCGCCCATAACCCAAAGATTACCCGTTCGGGTATCATCAGTTAGGGTACCCACCCGCGCCCATAACTCGAAGATTACCCGTACGGGTATCATCAGTTCGGTTACCCACCCGCGCCCATAACTCGAAGATTACCCGTTCGGTATCATCAGTTAGGGTACCCACCCGCGCCCATAACCCGAAGATTACACGTTCGGGTATCATCAGTTAGGGTACCCACCCGCGCCCATAACTCGAAGATTATCCGTTCGGGTATCATCATGCAGTTCGGGTACCTGCGCCCATAACCCGAAGATTATCCGTTCGGACATCATCAATTCGGTTACCCACCCGCGCCCATAACTCGAAGATTACCCGTTCGGGTACCCTCCCCAATACCCGAAGATTACCCGTTCGGGTACCCGCCCCAATACCCGAAGATTACCCGTTCGGGTACCCTCCCCAATACCCGAAGATTACCCGTTCGGGTACCCTCCCCAATACCCGAAGATTACCCGTTCGGGTACCCTCCCCAATACCCGAAGATTACCCGTTCGGGTACCCGCCCCAATACCAGAAGATTACCCGTTTGAATAAAGAGACGGGTAACCCGGAGAGTACACGTTCGGTATCAGTTCGGGTACCCGTCCCGACATGAGAAGATTACCCGTTTGAATAAAGAGACGGGTAACCCGGAGAGTACACGTTCGGTATCAGTTCGGGTACCCGTCCCGACACCAGAAGATTACCCGTTTGAATAAAGAGACGGGTAACCCGGAGAGTACACGTTCGGTATCAGTTCGGGTACCCGTCCCGACACCAGAAGATTACCCGTTTGAATATAGAGGCGCCTTTAAATAACATACCAATAGATAAGCTCCTGGCATTTCTCCAATATTGTAGCACAAGAAAAGGTTACATAGTCGGTTCAAGACGACCCTTAAAGGCGGAGAAACTTGAATATCATTGAGCCATTCGCAATATCGTCTTGACAAGGAATAAAGAATGTGGGCTTTAGCGGCGCGTATAAGGTGAACTTGATTCATATTCCAAGCAACATCACTATTGACACCCGAAGAGATAGTGGCTTGAAGATGCTTATTCGCGTCATGAACCAATCTGAAATGAAAATGATGATAAAATTAAAGAATAAAATAAGTTACCATCAACATCCTTCAGAAAAAAATTAAACCAACTTGTAAGCCGCGGCTTGGTAAATGTCCAACAAATGAGTAAAATTGGAAGGGTTGATGGAAGTTAAAACAGTGGGTTGATCAGCGAGAATATAAGCCATGATGGAACTTGGACTCGTTCGTACTTCGCCTCTCAAAACTTTCATGAGGTATCTTAAAAACAGTTGCAAATAGACGTTACAAAACTCGTCTACTACGTTTTGAATATCAGTGGTGTGCGAGTCCCGTTTTTTCGGTTTTAAGCCGAGTCCGAGTAGAGTACTTGGCTCTCGATACTATAACTTAAAGGGTACCGAGCCGGGGTACTCGTTAAGTTCGGGTACCGAGCCGGGGTACTCGTTAAGTTCGGGTACCGAGCCGGGGTACTCGTTAAGTTCGGGTACCGAGCCGGGGTACTCGTTAAGTTCGGGTACCGAGCCGGGGTACTCGTTAAGTTCGGGTACCGAGCCGGGGTACTCGTTAAGTTCGGGCACCGAGCCGGGGTACTCGTCTAGTTCGGGTACCGAGCCGGGGTACTCGTCTAGTTCGGGTACCGAGCCGGGGTACTCGTCTAGTTCGGGTACCGAGCCGGGGTACTCGTTAAGTTCGGGTACCGAGCCGGGGTACTCGTCTAGTTCGGGTACCGAGCCGGGGTACTCGTCTAGTTCGGGTACCGAGCCGGGGTACTCGTTAAGTTCGGGTACCGAGCCGGGGTACTCGTTAAGTTCGGGTACCGAGCCGGGGTACTCGTTAAGTTCGGGCACCGAGCCGGGGTACTCGTTAAGTTCGGGCACCGAGCCGGGGTACTCGTCTAGTTCGGGTACCGAGCCAGGGTACTCGTCTAGTTCGGGTACCGAGCCAGGGTACTCGTCTAGTTCGGGTACCGAGCCGGGGTACTCGTTAAGTTCGGGTACCGAGCCGGGGTACTCGTTAAGTTCGGGTACCGAGCCGGGGTACTCGTTAAGTTCGGGTACCGAGCCGGGGTACTCGTTAAGTTCGGGTACCGAGCCGGGGTACTCGTTAAGTTCGGGCACCGAGCCGGGGTACTCGTCTAGTTCGGGTACCGAGCCGGGGTACTCGTCTAGTTCGGGTACCGAGCCGGGGTACTCGTCTAGTTCGGGTACCGAGCCGGGGTACTCGTTAAGTTCGGGTACCGAGCCGGGGTACTCGTCTAGTTCGGGTACCGAGCCGGGGTACTCGTCTAGTTCGGGTACCGAGCCGGGGTACTCGTTAAGTTCGGGTACCGAGCCGGGGTACTCGTTAAGTTCGGGTACCGAGCCGGGGTACTCGTTAAGTTCGGGCACCGAGCCGGGGTACTCGTTAAGTTCGGGCACCGAGCCGGGGTACTCGTCTAGTTCGGGTACCGAGCCAGGGTACTCGTCTAGTTCGGGTACCGAGCCGGGGTACTCGTTAAGTTCGGGTACCGAGCCGGGGTACTCGTTAAGTTCGGGTACCGAGCCGGGGTACTCGTTAAGTTCGGGTACCGAGCCGGGGTACTCGTTAAGTTCGGGTACCGAGCCGGGGTACTCGTTAAGTTCGGGCACCGAGCCGGGGTACTCGTTAAGTTCGGGCACCGAGCCGGGGTACTCGTCTAGTTCGGGTACCGAGCCGGGGTACTCGTCTAGTTCGGGTACCGAGCCGGGGTACTCGTTAAGTTCGGGCACCGAGCCGGGGTACTCGTCTAGTTCGGGTACCGAGCCAGGGTACTCGTCTAGTTCGGGTACCGAGCCGGGGTACTCGTTAAGTTCGGGTACCGAGCCGGGGTACTCGTTAAGTTAAGAGTACTCGCACACCACTGATTTTATACTGTTTTATACCTAGCAGTTTGCATATATAAGACAGTATTTTCTCCTTCATAAGTACAGGCCGCTACAGTAGACGCGTAGAGTCGAGGTAGACCACTGATAAGTAGATAGCCATGTCCTCCGCACGCTAATCGGCAAACTTCAATAGCTCTACTACCCAAATCAGTTGCCAAACCTTTAATACCCGAAGACATAGCATGAAGCTGGAGAAAACAGTTAAAATTTTAACACAATGACACAGTTTAGCCGGCGTTCCCGTTTAATATCAATACTCACCTCTGGAAGTGTTGCTAAATCACCTTTATCCATAGCTTGAGTAAAATTCTTGTACGTTGTCATCAGATGTAAAAAGGAAGCCTTTAAAGCGTGACATAACGCGAGTGCCGGAAGTATTTTATATTGTTGAGCCTGATAATCTAAAATTTGATCTTCTTTCCCACTTCCCGGAATAATCTCCGACTGTCTTCTAATAGCGCTATATCGCGTAGCTATCGTAACAGCCCTAGCTAAGTTGAAAGCTACGTAATCAATAACTAAAACTCTGACGAAAACCATAGTGCCGTAGTTTAATTTGTCGCTCTTTGGTTTCATATACTTTCCTTCTTTAGTTACCTAAGAGATAAAGTACGAAAGACATTATAAACTAATTCATCTTAGTACTTTGGACTCTCTAGCGAGGGGGTAGACACTTTGGATCTCTTTGTACACCTGAGTTCAAAAGAGTTCAGCTTTGACAGTGCATTGAGTTCAAAGCCTTCAGAACTCAGAGTTCAGCTTTGACAGTGCATTGAGTTCAAAGCCTTCAGAACTCAGAGTTCAGCTTTGACAGTGCATTGAGTTCAAAGCCTTCGGAACTCAGAGTTCAGCTTTGACAGTGCATTGAGTTCAAAGCCTTCGGAACTCAGAGTTCAGCTTTGACAGTGCATTGAGTTCAAAGCCTTCGGAACTCAGAGTTCAGCTTTGACTGTGCATTGAGTTCAAAGCCTTCGGAACTCAGAGTTCAGCTTTGACAGTGCATTGAGTTCAAAGCCTTCGGAACTCAGAGTTCAGCTTTGACAGTGCATTGAGTTCAAAGCCTTCGGAACTCAGAGTTCAGCTTTGACAGTGCATTGAGTTCAAAGCCTTCGTAACTCAAGAGTTCAGCTTTGACAGTGCATTGAGTTCAAAGCCTTCGGAACTCAAGAGTTCAGCTTTGACAGTGCATTGAGTTCAAAGCCTTCGGAACTCAAGAGTTCAGCTTTGACAGTGCATTGAGTTCAAAGCCTTCGGAACTCAGAGTTCAGCTTTGACAGTGCATTGAGTTCAAAGCCTTCGGAACTCAGAGTTCAGCTTTGACAGTGCATTGAGTTCAAAGCCTTCGGAACTCAGAGTTCAGCTTTGACAGTGCATTGAGTTCAAAGCCTTCGGAACTAACTCAGAGTTCAGCTTTGACAGTGCATTGAGTTCAAAGCCTTCGGAACTCAGAGTTCAGCTTTGACAGTGCATTGAGTTCAAAGCCTTCGGAACTCAGAGTTCAGCTTTGACAGTGCATTGAGTTCAAAGCCTTCGGAACTCAAGAGTTCAGCTTTGACAGTGCATTGAGTTCAAAGCCTTCGGAACTCAAGAGTTCAGCTTTGACAGTGCATTGAGTTCAAAGCCTTCGGAACTCAAGAGTTCAGCTTTGACAGTGCATTGAGTTCAAAGCCTTCGGAACTCAGAGTTCAGCTTTGACAGTGCATTGAGTTCAAAGCCTTCGGAACTCAAGAGTTCAGCTTTGACAGTGCATTGAGTTCAAGACATATTGTACACCTGAGTTCTCAAGTGTCTACCCCCTCGCTCTCTAGGACGACGTTTACTTGAGCATTTTTCATGAACATATTCTCTCTGGGGATTCTGATGTTATCCATTTTTAAGAAGCCGTTATCGGAAGCTCTCATTCCCATTTTTGGTCCAATTTCACCAACGGTAATACCAGGTAAAGGTTGATGGTCTTCCATACTTCTTAATTGAACCATAAACGGATGAATCCCGTGACATTTACCATCAGTCCAAAGTTGAGCCAGAACAACAGCGTGATTAGCAGTTTTTCCCACTGTAAATATATTTTTTTTGGAATTATGGAAGAATTTTAAATAATTTTTGACGAGCTTGATCTTATCTTACAACTTCCAGGCCACCATTTGATAGAGGACAAGGTGGGGGTGTTCAGAATAAACTCCTCGGTTTTAGGGTCGTAAGTGGCTGTTGTTTGGAGACCCCTTAAAAAGGTTCCGTGACCCAATTCGGTTTGGGCGTATGAGCCAATCATTTTCATTTCAAGAGCTAATGGAAGCCATTTTGATTGCTGTTCTTCAGAGGCCATACCCATCAATGCCGGAATAAACATCACAAAGTGCACTGTTACGGGGGAAGCTTCGTGCAAAACTGCGTCAGCTACAGTCCTGAAATAGCAAGTGTTTGTTCCCATGCAGTTGGTTTCATTGTAAATTTACATTTAATGGGAATATGATCATGGATAAAGGGTGTATGCGCGTGAAGAAATTTGTTTTCACGCTATAGGATAGGCAACTCCCTATCTTGGACGGCAGCTTATTCCGTATATACTCTGTTACAACATCGGTTGACAGCACGCGCAAAGCTAGGTCTCTATGTAACGTAGCTTTGTGTTTGCTGACAAGAGACAAAAGAAATACTCATTTTCTTTTTCAGGATTTAAATCTCGAGATTTGAGATCCTGGAAATGAAGATTTCTTTTGTCTCTTGTGAGCATGCACAAATCTACATTACATAGAGGTCTAGCTTTGCGCGTGCTGACAACCGACGCTGGAACAGAGTATATATATATATATATATAAGAATAAGCATTGCCTACGTTAATCAAGGCCTGTGCGCGGCGCCGATATTTATTTTTATTTTGGCAATTTAAGTTGCCAAATTCTCTCACCTGAGGCGCTATTAGCTGGACCTAAATAAATTGAAATGTTAATTTTCTCGCGCTTAGAATTTTAAATACTCATTTTCGTGCGCGTTTCGGTCCAGCTATCAATGAAATCGTTGCCTACGTTAATCGAGGCCTGTGCACGGTAGTTTCGAAGGGGGGACTTTTAAGAAACGCGACTTATTTTCTCCCTATTTTACCGCGAGATTTCATTGATATCTGGACCAAAACGCGCGCGAAAATGAGTATTTAAAATTCCAAGCGCTAGAAAATGAATATTTCAAATTCCAAGCGCGAGAAAATGAACATTTCAAATTATTTAGGTCCAGCTAATAGCGCCTCAGGTGAGAGAATTTGGCAACTTATATTGCCAAAATAAAAATTAAAATCGGCGCCGCGCACAGGCCTTGATTAACGTAGGCAACGGAATAAGATAGGGAGTTGCCTATCCTATAGCGTGAAAACAAATTTCCTCACGCGCATTCTTTATCCATGGTATGACTTGGTTGCATAACACTTTAAAATTTAGAAACTTACAAAATTTCCTGGGGATCAGCCATATTGATTGCTTTGTGAAAAATATGTAATGATTTCTTTAAAGAAACATCATAAATCTCGGAATTGCTCAGATAATCAATGGGCAATTTAGCCATATCATTCAATTCAGGATCATCGTAATATTCCTTTTCTAAACATAGAAATGAAAAAACCCTTTTCATCCAGATTTCACAGCCTTTTCATGAACCAAAGTATAATAAGAAATTTACCTAATTCTTTCCTGCGAATCGTTTTCTCCTCAGACCCATCAAGTAATTGAGTTAATTCAACTACATTAAAACTTGACTGGGATCTTTCGCGAGCCAAATCTTCGTTTAAAGTTTTACGAGCCATATCTTAAATTACAGTGCAATTAAAAATAATTATATAAATACTAAATTTAAATTCACACAACAAGCAAACTAAACTAAACTATAGGAAAGGATTTGCTAAACAATCTTATGATAACGTTGAACAGGTATTTGTCTTTCCTTAAAATGATACGTTGTTGTAATGAACCAAAAAAAGGGAGGGATTTCCCCATTTGATAAAAATTGTACACGTTACAGATTTACACCAGGAGATTTAGGGTATTCTATAAGGAAACTTTTGGTTTAATTTTTAGATTATGGAAAATTTTCCCTATAAATTTCATTAGTTAGGCCTAACTGTGCTGCGGTGGTCTGCACTCCACAGGACGGACCACAGGGGGTGAAAATTATTATAGAGTAGTGGCACTCCATGTTAACTATCCATAGAGCTTAATACAGTCAAAGGCAAGTAGGTGCCATTACTCTATACTGCTACGCGTTTTGGGGAAATAATTAGTGGTTTTTCCAACACACTTGCAATCATGGGAATGTGGCAATTACTTATTGCATAAATCTCCCCTTGGGAAAAACTTAGTCTTAAAGCATATTTAGAAATAAAGAATTAAAGCCCTGGATAAAATATTTCAAACAACCTCCCACTTACCGAAGCCGAATTTATATTCGTTTCGGTAAACAAGTTTGTTTTTCTTTTCCCCCTAACCTCACACAGTTCCCAC
This sequence comes from Phalangium opilio, assembly GCF_054372755.1. Lineage (NCBI taxonomy): Eukaryota > Metazoa > Arthropoda > Arachnida > Opiliones > Phalangiidae > Phalangium > Phalangium opilio. The sequence goes on from NW_028324226.1 coordinate 3,901,154, forward strand.
ACCACTTCACAAAAAAATAGGGGAGAAACAATTTAAAGAACGCGTGACGTTTTGACAAGTTGTCATCCTAATTCCTTGCCAATCACAGGCCTTAGAATTCAAGGTCATGTTTACGTAACAGCCTAATAGGCCTTTTTTATTTTGACCCCTAGGGATGCCATATTTGGCTGAAAAGCCGCCAATTGGGCTTCTTCTCTAAAAAATTGGCTGGAAATAAAAGGGTTGGCTGTTGGGTGGAAATTGGGCTTGTCGGGATTTTTCTTTGGCTTTCTGTACTTAAAATACCGCCAATATGCCAAGATCATTAAGAATGCCCAAAAAACTGTCAAATAGTACTGTCATCTTTGTGTTTTAAAAATGGTGTCAGTATGCAATATGGATTGATATATCTATAAGTAAAACCAATCTCATTGAGTAAAACTAATTCCAAATTTTCACGATAAATTATTGGCTTGTTTTTGGGCTGGACAGTTTAGATCTTAGTCAGTTTTTGGGCTTGTTTCCAATTTGATTTTGGCGGGTTCAAGGTTTTAAATCTGGCAGACTGGCATCCCGTCCCTACCCTCCTCCAGCTGGTAGGAGGAAAACCGAGAATGACCAGTCATAATTTAATTTAACGCTATGCGGCTTTTAAAATAAAAATAAACAAAGTTATTTTTTAGATTTAGTGTGGTGGGTAGATAAAAAACATCTAAAATTTGTATATAAAAACATGGTGAAAATACAAATGACCCCGCCCGAACCTTCATCTAAGGGCGCTACTTCCAAGAATGATCAAAACTCATGCTCACACCAACATCATTGCACAAAATGTGGAAATCACACACATAATAACCAAGAAAAACCACCGGAATCTAATCCGGATTTTGCAACTATTAAAATAGTCAGCCGAATTGTTGTTTTTATTCTGAAAAAATGTTGGATGGTTTGCGGAGCTTCTATATTAGTCATATTTGTAATTCATTGGTATTTTGGAGGCTTTAGTGCCTTTTGTCTACTGATTTTCGCTCTTTCTGGTAATTAATTTCTAGGCTTATAATTTGGGTTAATGCCTTTAAAGTAATCGCGTATTCTTGGTACCCAGCTTTGCTCTATCAAGTTAGCGATTGGCTACTTTATCACCCAGACCAACCACCTCATTCGAGGATATATGTACCAGCCGCTTCCATGTTTGGACTTAATGGAGAAAATGTACAAATTAAAACAAAAGACGGGGTTATAATAAGCGCCATACTCGTTAAGCAAGATGCTTCGGCATTTTCTCTAGCCCCCACTTTATTACTTTTGCACGGTAATGCCGGCAACATAGGACATAGGTTAGCGATAATTTTGCACCTAACCTATACAGAGTATAACCAAGAAGCGATATCTAGTTCACTAGGGAGAAGGTTTAAGATGCATTGATATTTGCGCGCCATAGTCCCAGTCCCCCTTTCAAAATACAAGGGGGACGTAAAAGGAGGCCGGGCTATTTTGCCTCTCCTCAGTCGGAAAATACGTAATTTTCGTCATTCGCGTCGCGCTGACGTGAGTTTTCAAGAGCCAATGAGATGCTGGTTGTAATTTAGAGGCGTGGATTAACTCCGGACCTACGTTTGGACTGGACATAAAGCTAGAAATGTGGCGATTTTATACCTTCTCCCTAGTAAACTAGATATCGCTTCTTGGTATAACTACAACATGCGTATTTTATTATAGACTTCCAATTGCCCAAGGATTTTTCAATTCTTGCGGATGCAATGTTCTTCTAGTAAATTTAATTGAACTTAAAAATATTCCAAAAGCATCGTATCCTTGTTAAATATAACTTTTCTCTTATAAAAAGGTTGAATATAGAGGATACGGGCATAGTGAAGGTATCCCTAGCGAAGAAGGTTAGCACCAATCAAAATCCAATTTGCGCTTATAATAACCAGGAATTAACTGAAATAATAACAATTTCAGGACTCTATTACGATGCGCAAGCCTCTTTACAGTATTTAGTTCAACACCCAATGATTGATCATAGAAAAATAATAATTTACGGTCAATCTTTGGGAGGAGCGGTAGCCATTGATCTGGCTAGTCACCCTGAATGTGCCGCAAATATTATGCTCTTAGTAGTCGAAAATACCTTCACTACAGTACCAGATATTGCTAAAGTGCTATTCAGTTGGAAGATAATTCATTACCTTCCAACATGGTGTTACAAAAATCAGGTTACTAATTATTCCGACAACGACAACAACAGAATCATCGTTACTCATACCTTTCAAAAAAATATTATTACAGTTCAAGTCCATTAACAAAATTCGAAAAGTTAAAGCACCAACCCTATTTCTCTCAGGCTTAGCCGATGCTCTCATACCCCCTTACATGATGAAGGAACTTTATAATGCGAGTATTTTATAACCGAATTGCTAGAATGAATATAACATACTTGCGTTGTTTGTGTCTTCCGAAATATTAGGCCTCTGGAAGCAATATGAAAAGACTTATCTTATTTGAATCTGGAACTCACAATGAAACTTGGATATGCAATGGTTATTACAAGTCTGTCAGCTTGTTCTTTGACGATGTAAGATCTAATTAAACTTTTTCTTAATTAAATAAATAATTTAGAGGTTAAATGTCCAGTGACTCCAGTCATAGTTTAGGCTAGAATGATAGTTACAAAAATAAAGTGGTAGCTTACTCAGAATGCGCCATTTTGATGAACTAAGTATTCCTCCACAGTCTGAGAAATAGCACACTTCCTCTGGTCCAAAACTAGTTCATTAATTGCTTGGACCAGTTCATGATTTGCAATCTATAGATCTAATAGATCAACTGCAGAACTTGGGGGAATAGATCAATTACAGAACTTGGGGGAATAAATAAACTGCAGAACTTGGGGGAATAGATCAACTGCAGAACTTGGGGGAATAGATCAACTGCAGAACTTGGGGGAATAGATCAACTGCAGAACTTGGGGGAATAGATCAATTGCAGAATTTGGGGGAATAGATCAACTGCAGAACTTGGGGGAATAGATCAATTACAGAACTTGGGGGAATAAATAAACTGCAGAACTTGGGGGAATAGATCAACTGCAGAACTTGGGGGAATAGATCAACTGCAGAACTTGGGGGAATAGATCAACTGCAGAACTTGGAGAGAACCTTGGGAATTAGATCAACTGCAGAATTTGGGAAATTACACCAACTGTTGAACTTTGGGAATTAGACCAACTGCAGAACTTTGGGAATTAGACCTACTATTGAACTTGGTAAATACATCAACTGCGGAATTTGGGGCAATAGATCAGCTGGGGAAATATGGCTTTTAGGCCTAAATATTTTTAATTAGCCTAATCCCAAAAACATAAGTTAATAAATAGCAAGAAGGGATATCTAGTTTATTAGGGAGAAGGTATAAGATGCCTAAGTATTCGCGCGCCATAGTCCCAGTCCCCCATTCAAAATACAAGGGGGGACGTAAAAGGAGGCCGGGCTATTTCACCTCTCCTCAGTCCGAAAATATGACTGTAATTTTCGTCATTCGCGTTGCGCTGACGTTAGTTTTCAAGAACCAATGAGATGCTGGTTGTAATTTAGAGGCGGGAATTAACTCCAGACCTACGTTTGGACTGGAGATAAAGCTAGAAATGTGGCGAATTTATACCTTCTTCCTAATAAACTAGATATCACTTCTTGTAAATAGTTTAAATACCCAAAATTTTATCATTTACCCAGGTTTCAGCGTTCACTAGTCACGACAAATCATTCCCAAAGCAAGAAGTTTGCCTTTTAATTCCCGCTAACATTTTATGATTTAAAATTTGAAAAAAAAAAAAGTTGATATTAATTTATTTGTTTTACACTTTGTACCTCAAAGATTAATTAAAAGAAAAACATCCAATTTATTACTGCATTGTAAAGTTTTCTTTTAGTTATTTTCACTGCCACATAAATGCACTTAAAAAAAAAATTTGAAGCTTCACTACAATTTGTTTGTTGTTTTTTTTTACCTTATACTTTTTATATACGCATTTACAGAAGAATAAACAATCATTAATTAAACTAAACCAAACATCTACGAAGAAAACAAACAAAAAAAAATAATATTAAAAGCTTTCGAGAAAAATTATTCATGAAACATTTTTTTAGTATTACAAATGAAAAAGGGGAAAAAAAAAATTAATTATGATAATTAACCATATTCGAATAATAATAATAATAACAAGAAATATTTAATTAATTAAACATCAATTATATAAAGTGGCGTTTCGATAAAAGAAATAAATTAAAAATGTGTGTGACATATTTCCTCCAAACGAACGAACGTGGGGAAACGTGTGTCAAAAAATTAATTCTAGTATTAATAAGGCTGATATGTTTTAAACGAAAAAAATTAGTGGCAGGCAAGTTATGATTATGGACCCTTTTGTAAAATTAGGACCACCCACGAGTTAACAACCACCTTCAAAAAATGCTCGGCACTTTTACGAAAACGTTGCAAACTGTCAATGGCAAGTAAGGTTAGTCGCAATGCAATTCTTTCGTCAGGTCATAATTTTAGATCATTAATTGACAAAATTTTGAGATTAAAAAGTAAATTAACAATGCGTAATTAAATATCTTAATGAGAATTTAAACCATTGTTTAAATATGAGAAGCGTATGTATGAAACATTTTTTTTTTTTTTTGTGGGTTGCCATTAATGACTAGGATTATACATTAAACTCCCGATTGAATTGAACGTGCATAAATAGAAAAAAAAAATAAAATAGTGACCAAAAAAAATGATATGTAAAAAATGGTTATATTCAACTATATAATGCTCAAAGAAATGGGGTTAATCTGACGCAATTCATGACGTATGTACGTACGTTATTATTACTAACAAAATAATTATAATAAGGCTTCGATCCACCAAATCCAATCAGCCACAAAATTATAAAGACCCTATTAATTAATTAATTAATATATTTCGCCACCACTAAAGATGGAATGAATTAAAGAATATTTCTTTTTAACTTATTTTTCCATAAAATACAAACAATCCTTTACTATTTAAATGAATAATGAAGCGCAAAAAGAAAGAAAGAAAAAAAAAGTTAAATCTAATTTTCATAGACGTATTGTATAATTAATGACAATTTAATTTTTTTAGCGATAACGAGGCCCAAAATGGATGGATGGTTCGTAATATTTTGAAGCTGACTGAATGAATGAATGAACGAATGGTTTTCGAGTAAATTACAATTAAAAGCCTCATTAATGTAGATTAAATTAATTAATTAATTACTCCATGCAAATTAATTAACATTAATGGGAAGAAATTATAGTAAAAAAATCTATATTTTTTTTGCGTTTCACCTTCCACTTCCGATCAAAATTAATTAATTAATTAATCAATAATAAAAAAGAAATTTCATTTCATCATTCTATAAAATATCTAATTAAATATTTTTCACCTATATTTTCCATTCCTACCCAATATAATGTGCATCATTTCAAGTTTCAACAGTGTATTTGTTATTTCTCGGTATTTTAAGAATATCACCGCTTTTAAACGTAAAAAAAAAAGCTAAATATTTTCAATGCCCTTAATTTTTTTCCCATTTTTCTTTTCTTTTTTTAATTATAAAGTCCATAATTACTTTATAATATATCCACAAATAAATTCAATAATTCACCCATCCATTTATTAAAAATTCCCCCATACGTTTTAACGAACACTGAAAGCTCCATATTTATATATTTGTTTTTTTTTTTACGATATTACCAGTGTTTGCCTTTTTTAAATACAATTTTTTTTTATGTTAAGTGCGATTAAAAATAAAAATAAGGGATAATTAATTACTATCACAATTAACACAATGATAATGCTGGCTTTTACGATATTCATGGTATTTCATATTTACGGTTCCTATAAACATTTTGTTGTAACCTTTTTTGTACTTAAACCTTATTTATTTATTTATTTTCCATATTTGTTTTTGTTTATTTTATATCAAGAAATAATGAGAATGCAATTCCTGTTTTTGTATTTTTGTTTGTTTGTTTGTTCTTCATACTTAAACTTTTTAATGAGAAAATGGTTTTAAGTTCATTATCCTTTTTTTTGCATTGTTTTAAGCGAAGCCAGATGTTACCGATAATTTTGTTAAATTAATTTAAGATATCTATTTCATGATTGGTTTTTCTTTTCTCTTTGTAAATAAGTTGTTTTCTTAATTTTTAATTCATGATTAATGATTATCTTTATCTTTTGTGATTAAATTAGTTTCGCAATTAAATGAAGTTGAAAAATAATAAAAAAATCTGACAAAATTATGGGCAACATCCGACGGGTATATTTTAAGCCAAAAATATACAACATGTATTTTATATCTAAAATTTTTCAACACCAAACACGAAGGAAAACAGAGCGTGTTAACGAGAATAGTTATATTCAATTTTGTTTGTTTGTTTGCTTTGTTTTGTGTGAATTTACTATATTATTTAGCTAGTATATCTTCCAAATCCAAAATTTCACTTCATTTACAAATTTCTGCATATTTGAACGAAGATTTGGAAAATAATTTTTTAAGTTTCCTTTTTTTTTTTTTTTTTTTTTTTTACTCTTTGTCTTGGCAATTTTCATTAGTTTTTTTTTTGGAATGTGATTATTATTATTATAATTAAATATTTTGTTTTTAAATTGACCCATTATTTGTTTCAGTTCTGGCAGTGTGAGGAAAGTTCGTTCGTACATTTCTTATATCAAAAATTGTCTAATGAATTCTTCGAAGATTAAAAATTAATAATTAAATTTTACAAAAACCAAATTTAATTTAATTTAAATCGAGATAAATTATTAGTAGTTAAATTAGCACATTTTTTTTAGAAATTTATTTCATTACTATTATTATTATTATTATTTTTTAAATTTGTTTTCTTTTTAAGTCCAACAAACACAGATTTTTATTTATTTATTTATTTATACGAATTATACGAACTATTGTCAATATTATAATTAATTTATTATAAGGATACCACTTTTCACGAAAAACTACATTATGGTCCACCATACCAAAATACAACAGCATTGGGAAGGTAGGGGGGGGGGGGCGTTTAATTTAACGTTGATAACTAGTATAATTAATTAACACTTTAGTTAATTTATAATTAAATTGGCATTCTTCGATCATTTAAGAAACGGAAGAAGTTAATTCCTAACTAACTACTCAACATGATTTTATTTCTTTTTTGAAATTAAAATTAATAATAATAATCTAAATGATTTTCTGCTTTAATTTAATTGAATTTAACTCCTTAATTAAAAAAAGAGGGGGGGGGGTAGGGGTTGGGAATTTCGAGAAACTTGCGGCGGTGGTGACGGTGACGACGTGTGAATTGAATTGATTTTTTTAAAATTTTAAAAAGGTTGATTCTTCGTCACAATTTTTTTTTTTAAATTTTTTCGAGGGAACTTGAAGAATGAAGAATTTCTTTAATTTTTGGACGGCTAAATTTCACACTTCCATATTAATTTTTATTTTAAATGTTTAATTATAAAAACTGAAAGCACCACAGGCACACGCGTAATCTCACATACACTAAGGTTTAAATGTTTTTGTTTAATTGTTTATATGCTTTTCCGTTTAATTGTTTATTTTTTGTTTACCATTTATGCAAAAAGCGTTAAAAATTAAAAACAGTGAGTGAGTGGCTGGCTCAAAAAAAAAAAAAAAAAAAAAAAAAATCCAAAAACTTATAATTATTTCTAACAAAACCTTATACAAGATTAAAAAAGATTTTAAGCAAGATTAATTTTTGCTAACCACCTACCTTACAGTTGTTATTTATCATTTTAACTATTTCGCATACAATAATCGCTTCTCCGTGATTTAATAACGTGTCATCAAGAAGTGATATCTAGTTTATTAGGGAGAAGGTATAAGATGCCTAAGTATTCGCGCGCCATAGTCCCAGTCCCCCTTTCAAAATACAAGGGGGGAGGTAAAAGGAGGCCGGGCTATTTCGCTACACTCTCCTCAGTCGGAAAATACGCAATTTCCGTCTTTCGCGTAGTGGCGCTGACGTGAATTTTCAAGAACCAAGGAGATGCTGGTTGTAATTTAAAGGCGGGGATTAGCTCCGGACCTACTATACGTTTGGACTGAAGATAAAGCTGGAAATGCGGCGAATTTATACCTTCTCCCTAATAAACTAGATATCACTTCTTGGTGTCATTTAATGTGGGGACTCGCGAAATGTATCAATTTCCTTTCGTTTTTAACACTGAAAATATCTTTTTTTTTTTTCTTTTTAAAGGTTCCTTTGTTCATTTGACTAGCGTTGTTTTTAATTTTCTAACTTAAAAATTATTTATTATCACTGTGCAATTTTAGAGAATTTTTAATTATTTTATTAGTTTAATTAAGTATGTTTTGGGGGGAAAATCAATTGTTTGCAATGATTGTGAACGATATTGTTTAAAATAAAAGTGATTTCACTGATTACGATTATAATTTAACCCTAGTTCGCTGTATTTTAATATTACGATGATAAAATACTACTCTTTTTTTTTTCGTTGACTAAAAGAACCCCCATTTTTATCGTGTTACGTCAATCTCTCACAGGTATGCGAAATATATCTCGCACGAACCCTTGCTTTTTTAATCCTAATTTTAATCGCAAAAATTGAGAGAGGGTCGTAACGAGGGTTCAATTTATCGTTAGAAAAAATTCAACTAGACGCATATTATAATAAATTAACTTAATTATGGGAACTGGGGAGCTGCTTTAAAAATGGGACTAATTAATTAGATTCAAAAGTTTCCTATAAATAATTTTTAAAAATGAAGGACGTTTTTGTTTTTTTACGTAAAAATCCTTAGCTCATTCGGAGGACTCAATTCTGATATGACAAAAAACAAGCAGATTCTCTATTACGTTACGTGTTAATTCAACATTACAATTTTGGTTCGAAACCGGGATTTTCTCTAAATAATGGACATGACACACTAGTTTTCAAGGAGTTTCACTAATAAAAGAACTTAAAAACCTTCAATTAGATGGATGAAATGTTGTCTGCTTATATTTTTATCGGTTTGTCCGAATTAGCCTTATTCCTGATCAGCGCCACCTACCCATAGTGGCGACTTTGAGAACTACTGTAATCGTCAAGCCAATCAGATGTCGCTAAAATCTGGTGACGTCACTGCCGGGCAGGCACTCTCGGGGTCTTATTAAAATGACGTCACCAGATTTTAGCGACATCTGATTGGCTTGACGATTACAGTAGTTCTCAAAGTCGCCGCTATGGGTAGGTGGCGCTGATCGGGAATAAGGCTAATTGAACAGGCTTTAAAAAGGTTCTAAGCTCAAGACTACCGACCAGTTGATTACCGATCAAATTTAAAACGAAGAAGTGAAACTCCTTGTTAAGTGCGTAAAAACTAGTTAGATGAAATGTCTAATATCCAGTTTCTAAACTGCAGAAAGTTAATTCATTAGCTAGCTCACTTTTATATAACTCACTAAATTCGATTAAACTTTAATCTTAATTAACATAAACAAGCTTGGGACGATTTCTATGGCAACGCGGCGGTGTAAGCGCGCTAAAATTAATCCTGGCTCCATAAAAATTGTCGCTACTTAGTTAACTAAGAAAAATGATTAATAACTGACCACCGGTTTGTCTTTTGACTCGCAATTTCTTCTTAATTAATTTATCCTTAATTAATAATATCGAAATCACCTTCATTCTTTTCTAAATTAGATTTTTGTTTCCCCGAATAAAATTCCCTAAAATTTAAGACTAAAATAAAAAAAAAAAAACGTAAAACCCAAAGTTAAGACAATTTCCTCCGCAGGTACGGTAACGGTAACGTCTTTGAGCATTGTTTTTTTTTGTTTATTTGTTTATTTATTTATTTATTTGCGCAATATGTCTCTAAGTTCATTTCATTATCCCTTTAAAAATGGGATATACTTTTAAAACATCTATGATTAAGGGTTTGAACATAAAAAAGTAGATACGTTATGAGATATGGATCGTTTACAAAGGGGGGGGGGATATAATTTGAGTGGAGGGGGGGGGGGGTCTAAAAGGTTTAAATGATTTACATTAATAAACATCCAGACACTTTCCCTAGGCCTTACACGATTTAAAAACTCAAAGTAAATGTTTTAGTTGGTTGGTCTGTAACGTTTCTTTTGCGTTTCGGTACGCTACGCTACGTACTACAATTTCTTCAAATATCAGAGACAGGGGTTTTTTTTTTATTTTAAATTGTAGCGATAAACGCGGAGGTCGATTGTTTTCTTAAATTGTTATTCATAATTAAGCAATTATAATTATTATTTTGTGGGCATTGATTTTACGGCACTTTTTTAAATACAATTTTCAGCATTTTATCGGCATATTTTCTTTGTTTTTTGTTAAGATCACAGGAAGACTCGTTTAAACATACTAGATTTAATTATTTTTCCTATTCAGTTATTTTTCCTATTCAGTTAACTATTTCATCCATTTTTTTTATCGTTTAATTTGAATACTTCATTATTTTAAATTTAAATTTAAATTTTTCCCTAAAACTTAATTTATTCGTGATAAATTGAACTAAAAAAAAAAATATTTCCATAATACGATTATTACGGACTATTTCAAGTATATTTTTCTTTTCTATTCTTTTCCAAAAGACCCAAAAAAAAAATGCAATTACTTTTCCAATTACAATTACAGCCATTTTGTTTTTAAAAAAACCCTAAAATTTTACCGTTTCTTTTTCCTATTTCTTTTTCAATCCTAACATACCATTTTTTCATTTCTCACAAACTAATCACCAAAAAAAAAAAAAAAATATGTACGTGTAAGATTCAAATTATACCAAACCTTTTCGTTTTCTTTTTAATATATAATATCCTCGCGTCTTCTTAACCCTAATTTCGATTTACCGCTAAAATTAATCAAGATCTTCAAGTGATAATTTGAAAAAGGGTTAAAAAGACGAAGAAAGAATTTGAAAAAAAAAAAAAAAAAAAAAGGTATTTGGTACGCAAAAGATATAATAAGAAAAGGCGCTTAACAAACGAACAACAACTAATATTAAGATTAAAAAATACTTTCATGCCCTAGAAATGACAAATGTTTAAAAGAGAGGTGGTTTCGAATGATTATGTCAAATGATCATCATTCAACGTTCGTTTTTTATCTCCTTAAACTTCTTAGGCATAAAGATTAATTTTAAGACGCTTTTAAATATGTTTCCCGGCGTTTTAAGTTGTGGTGTGTCGTTTTTTTTTTGTTTTTAGGCGTAGTTACGTTGAAAAATGTTTTGACACCACAAAAAAGTTCACTATTTTTAAAAAGTACCAGAGTTCGTTTAGTTTAGTTTAGTTTTCTATCTCATTAACAATTTCTCGCTATTTTAATTATTTAATTAGACTGAGATAATTGCGTTTTAAGACCACATCCCGAATAAAAAAAAATATCTATTTTTTTCCGTTCCGATGAAGGGGGAAATGATTTTAAAAAAGTTTAAAAAAAAAAAAACATGAAAGTTCTAAAATTTTCATGACTTTTTTTCTTCTTATTCTAATTAAACAAGTGAAATCTGGATATCCTTTTTAAATATATATAAAATTTTCTATGGCTGCGCGGATGAAATTAATAATTATTTAAATGTCCCTAACAAAAACTCCCCCAGTTCTCGGAAAAAAAAAAAAAAAAAAAAAAAAAATCAAAAGTTGGCCAAAAGATTTTGCATTCAATAACAGTTATTGACTTATTGTAGAAGTAATAAACAGATAATAGATTAATTAAAATGTATTTACCGAGACTTAAGGGACTTTTCGGGCCATTTTTTTTTATAGTAGTAGTAGTGGTAGGTTTTTTTTGTATTCATTTTCGAGAGACTAAAATCCATCTTCTTTATGCAAAATACATGACCTTGTTGGTTTCCGAATGTACTGTCACAGCCGTGATCATGGCACTAACCGTACGGTCATCGCCGTTGCTCGATTGGTGACTGCCCTCGCCACTGAGAAATTCGAATTCGGATTGTTTTAGATATTGTTCGGGAACATTGGGTTGGGGGGAAGAAGAGTCGCCGCCGTACCTATCGTGTTCTTTCTCTACGAGATGATATCTGGCTCTAAACGCCACAAGATGAGCGTAATAGGCTGGTGCGGGAATCGAAACGGATCTAGTGCAACGCACGTAGGTGTGACACAGTTGATAGGTTAAACACTGCAATTCGTCCGCCGTAAATTGATTATCATCCCAAAGAACGTGGTAATGCGAGGGACGGCTTGTGCCCTGAGAGTATCGGAGAGAACACGGTTTCAATACACTGCTAAAACTTCCGATAGGGAAACGGCGAGAACGATATTTTCCGACACTGCTCTCGTCGTCATTTATGGCGTATTACTTCTAGCTTTCCATTTTTAAATATCTTGCACCAAAACGGCGTGCGAAGAAGATCTAGAAATTCGCCATTTCCCTACATAAAGACATTGAGCAACCCCGTCTCGCGTAAAAAATCTTCTAGACACTCATTCGTAGATTTCATTTCTCAAAACATTTTCACTTCTTGTAAAATAATACTTGGCAGTGAGTGGTTCACGTCGTAACTTTCGTCACTTAATACTATAGTTTAATCCTACACTCACACTGACTGCATAATACCAGTTAAGACCAAAACCATAACTAGCTTCTAAAAACGTTTCTCACGATAAAATTCGCGGGAAATTTAACCATTAACCGAGAATCAAGATAATTCTTAACTCTAAACATCTTTGAATCACAGAATCAGCGAATACCAGAAGGATTTAGCACCGCTACTTTTTATAATGTCAAAGGGTGACGTTTAAAGGGAGGGTGAAGTAGAAAATCGAGTGATTTTTTTATCAATTCTTCTACTAATTATAAGACCAGTCTGCATAGTGAAACATTCAGGAAATACCAGCTCCGAATGATTTTAAAATTCAAATTAGGTTCAGATTTTAAGGATGATTTTAAAGAAGGACCTCCGACCAATCGCGTAACGCCCTGCCTTTTTATTAACAAAACTCTCGTGGCACGTTCCGTGTCGAATGAAATTTATCACGAGATTTGATAAAATTTGCACGCGACGTGACAATCGTGGCGCGAGACATATGGAGCGTGCCACGAGAATTTTGTTAATAAAAAGGCAGGGCGTTACGCGATTGGTCGGAGGACCTTCTTTAAAATTATCCTTAAAATCTGAACCTAATTTGAATTTTAAAATCATTCGGTAGTATTTCCTGAATGTTTCACTGTGCAGACTGGTCTTATAATTAGTAGGAGAATCGATAAAAAAAATCACTTGATTTTCTACTTCACCCTCCCTTTAAAAACTGTTGCCAGTTTCGTTATTTAAAATATGTCTTAGTCATTATTACCTTGCAGATTAAAACGAGTAAGTTTAAGCCACCGTTAAAAAATGAACGTCACAAGCGAAAGCAACCAATCAGCCCCTCATTTCTTATTGTTTCCTCAAAGCGCATCCAATGTTCAAAATCATTTTAAATTAACCGAGACCAAACACCATACCCGAAGGGGAGGGGGGAATATAGAAACGCGGAGCCGTCAAGAGAGTTTGCGGGCTTTAGGGAAAATGAAGAAATCGGAGGCCTACCCCCCATCAAGACAGCCCTACAGGTGACCCGGGCCCCTTAGAAGGTACGTGCCTAGGGAAAACTGACCAAATTGCCCCCCCCCCCCACTCTCACGGCGGCCCTATGTAGAAACGTAGGAGGGAACGTCAACGTACCACAGTGCATCTCACATACAGAATGCATGTGCAGACAATCGTGCTTAGCTTAATGAGTTTTGGACGAAAACATCCGAGATAGTCTCACTTTTAGACATTCTTGTCCAACGCGCAATTTCTTAACAGTGGCCTTAACTCGCTCATAAAAGCACTCTCAATTGGCACTCAGAGGTTGGCCCCGAAATTTTTAGTTATATGATCGCGTATCCTCCTGTTATTTACCAATTTTTAAATTATGAACGTAGAGAAGAAAGAGCTGCGTAAGCATCAAAGCAAAATTTCTTTCACTATTACCAAAGGGGGGGAAAATAATAATAATAATAATCTAGGCTTTGTCTACGAAGGGATTTCCACACTAAGCCTGTGGCTTGTTTACAGGTCCCTTTACATTGCATAGAGGGGTGGTGGCTAGCCCATATGCCACAGCTAACCTACAGCGCCCTATACTAACTATTAACGTTAACCTCTGCAAGTTTTGATGGAAAGGAGAAACCGGGTTAGACCGCGGAGGAAAACTCCTTTTAACAAGCGTGGAGAGAACTTGCAAACTCTACGCAGAAGGATTTCTTCCCAGATTTTCACCCGGTGTCACAGTCCGGGATCGAACCAGGGATCCTCTTGCTGCGAGGCGAAAGAGCTAACCACTACGCCACCCCACACTTAATGAACAACCTCTTGAACTCAGTTTACTGAACTTGTAAGTCAACAGTCTTGCACTATGTTTTCAGTTCCTCTAACGGAACACCAGTCTCACTGGTGGGAGGAGGGGGAACAAGACTTTTCCACACATTCTCATTTAATCAAAGCGTTACCTTTCTGTTTCAAGAACGAATGGTTTATAAGGTTCAAGTTAGTAACCTACGATATTTATCAAGAAGGAAAACTTAAATATAATCTAGTAAACTTTCAACTTCCTTTATCGCAGAGACTAGAAGATTAGGATTGGATGTTGAAACTGTTGAAGACGTAAGCTAGGGGTAGAGGTCATGGCTCAAAAAGACGTATCGTTTCCCCCACTATGAACACTGCTTGTTTACATTCTCAAGAAGGAAAACTTAAATATAATCTAGTAAACTTTCAACTTTCTTTATCGCAGAGACTAGAAGATTAGGATTGGATGTTGAAACTGTTGAAGACCTAAGCTAGGGGTAGAGGTCATGGCTCAAAAAGACGTATTGTTTCCCCCCCACTATGAACACCGCTTGTTTAGCAAGTGTTGATAAAAGCCTGAGACTTCTATATATATAATTTTAAGCCGCAAGATTGAAGCGTGTAAAGGATTTTTGCTCAATCCCCCTAAATTGCTAGACATATAAAACAGAAAAAAATTAAGACTAACTTGGATTCCAGCATGACTACAGAGGTAGAAGTCAAACTCGGTTGGATGGGTTATTCCAACATCTACAGTCGTTCCAGCCGGGATATTTCCACTTTTTCCTATTTGTTCTTTCTTATCGGCGCAAAACAAACGCGTGTGATGGCGTTTTTGTACCACGATAAACGTTATTCCCGGTTTATAGTCAACTTCCAGTTTCATACAGGCCTCCCTGACCGCCAAAAGTTCGTGAGCTAACACCTGCAATGACGCAAAAGACAATGTATAGTCATTTAAATACAAACCAACGCGTCCAATGCCTAATATTTACTTGATGAAACTGTCCCTCCGAGACACCGTCGCGATAAAAGATAATTCGATTTGGTTTAAACCTCGTCGACTTGTAAAATTGTATTAAAAGTTCTTTAACCATAGAGGCTAGATCTTGAATGATTTCTTGTCGATGTTGCTGTACTCTAACCGTTGCCGCATAGCGACTAGGATGGGCATCCATACTGCCTACAACCTGGAAAATGAACGAAAATATTGTATAAAATGTTGGAAAAAAAAAGACCAACAACAGAGAAGGAATTGGGACTAGGCGGGGGTACAGGGTTCGTACAAAATTTTTGGAATGAAATTCCTAGCTGACTTTTCCAGCAGGTTTTCCCTGACTAAATTCCACAAATTTCCCTGAGCATTTGCAATAACGTACATGGCGAACGTATATGAAAACCAATCTATATTCACTCAAATAATTTTTGCACGAGTTATTTTTATAAAAATTAGCCAATTATTTCGTTTAAATTTAATTTCAAGCAAATCATAAATAACCTGAGCGAGGGAAGCGAGCTCCGCGAATTTGGGGCTTTGCTCAAATCTCAGACAAAAATTTTTCTGATCACCATTATACTTTAAATTTCCCTCCAATATATTTTTCCCTGACATTTCCCTGACTTTTTAGGTCCATTTTCAATTTCCCTGACTTTTTAGGCCCATTTTCAATTTCCCTGACTTTTTAGGCCCATTTTCAATTTCCCTGACTTTTCCCATACTTTTTAGGCCCATTTTCAATTTCCCTGACTTCTCCCTGACTTTTTAGGCCCATTTTCAATTTCCCTGACTTTTCCCTGACTTTTTAGGCCCATTTTCAATTTCCCTGACTTTTCCAGGTTTTCCAGGTCGTGTACGAACCCTGGGGTAACTTACGGCAGCGATTGAAGGCTTCTTATTATCCCCGGCTGGTGGGTGTGTGACGTCAGCTCCCAAAAATATCACAGGTTCGCTGAACACTCGGGGCCTAATGCTGGGGACAAGTATACTGTTGATGCCACCCAGTTTAACGTTGATCTTTAGACACAAGTTGGATAAGGTCTGAGGAGACGTCTTATTTACATTTTTGGCTTGAACACATTGAGTGGCCATACCCAAGACGGTATCGCCTACTCTTTTTACTTCCGCTAAACCATTTTAAACGTAATTAGTATTTAAACTAAAGGTTGGTGAATTTTAATTTCTCTCGATGTTTTACCATAGACTGGTGTTTTTCCCGGCAAAACAACGACAACTAGCTGCAGCCCTTGGAATGTGGACTTGAGGTAGCGAAACATGGGTTCCACCTGATCGGGCCCCGTGGCGTACTTGCAAAAGCAAGGTTGTCCAACGATGGGCATTCCAGCGTCGTTGCTTATTTTTTGCAGCTGCTGGGTGAAATTTCGCAGGGCGTCTTCCCTGCAAGTACGCTGAGGAGCGAAACAAGCGATGGCCCAAACCCGAATTTCCACTCCCGTGTGAAATTGTTTTCCCCTCATATCCCATACCCCTTGATTAGGAATGGCTTGTTGCTTCGTCCTTCCGCCGTACTGTAGCTTGGGAGGCGGCAAAATTCGTCCCCGCACTTCCATCATCGTGTTGCTGATCGAGAGGCCAAATTCCCTCACGTACGGATCGTTATTGAAATCAGCCTTTTGAACCTCAAAATAGAATCATTAGTCAGTGGGCCCGTACTTAAAAATCAAATCAAAGAGAGCGCATAAAGGATACCATGCCGGGTTGCTGATAGCCTACCAGAGTATTAATTTCCCTCTCTCGATCCGGAGCAGATCTTGCTGTCGCCTAATTAATGGAAAAGAAATTAATTACACACAAGCATTAAAGACCAAATTAGAGGTGTGCGAGTCCTCATTTTTAAGTTTCGATTCCGAGTCCTGGAAATATGGGCTTGTCAAGCCCGAGTACCCGCTTAGAAAAACCAGTTTAAAGTCAGAGTACTCGGCCTAGAGTACCCGCTTAGAAAAACCAGTTTCGAGTCCGAGTACTCGGCCTAGAGTACCCGCTTAGAAAAACCAGCTTCGAGTCCGAGTACTCGGCCTAGAGTACCCGCTTAGAAAAACTAGTTTCGAGTCCGAGTACTCGCACTCGAGTGCCCGCTTAGAAAAACTAGTTTCGAGTCCGAGTACTCGCACTGGAGTGCCCGCTTAGAAAAACCAGTTTCGAGTCCGAGTACTCGCACTGGAGTGCCCGCTTAGAAAAACCAGTTTCGAGTCCGAGTACTCGCACTCGAGCACCCTCTTTGAAAAACCATTTTCGAGTATGAGTCCGAGTACTCGCACACGAGCA
This sequence comes from Phalangium opilio, assembly GCF_054372755.1. Classification (NCBI taxonomy): domain Eukaryota; kingdom Metazoa; phylum Arthropoda; class Arachnida; order Opiliones; family Phalangiidae; genus Phalangium; species Phalangium opilio. The sequence goes on from NW_028324226.1 coordinate 3,918,838, forward strand.
CCCGCTTTGAAAAACCATTTTCGAGTCCGAGTACTCGCACTCAAGCACCCGCTTTGAAAAACCATTTTCGAGTATGAGTCCGAGTACTCGCACACGAGCACCCGCTTAGAAAAACCAGTTTCGAGTCCGAGTACTCGCACACGAGCACCCGCTTTGAAAAACCATTTTCGAGTCCGAGTACTCGCACTCAAGCACCCGCTTTGAAAAACCATTTTCGAGTATGAGTCCGAGTACTCGCACACGAGCACCCGCTTTGAAAAACCATTTTCGAGTCCGAGTACTCGCACTCGAGCACCCGCTTTGAAAAACCAATTTCGAGTATGAGTCCGAGTACTCGCACACGAGCACCCGCTTAGAAAAACCAGTTTCGAGTCCGAGTACTCGCACTCTAGTGCCCGCTTAGAAAAACCAATTTCGAGTCCGAGTACTCGCACTCGAGTACCCGCTTAGAAAAACCAATTTCGAGTCCGAGTACTCGCACTCGAGTACCCGCTTAGAAAAACCAGTTTCGAGTCCGAGTACTCGCACTCGAGTACCCGCTTAGAAAAACCAGTTTCGAGTCCGAGTACTCGCACTCGAGTACCCGCTTAGAAAAACCAGTTTCGAGTCCGAGTACTCGCACTCGAGTACCCGCTTAGAAAAACCAGTTTCGAGTCCGAGTACTCGCACTCGAGCACCCGCTTTGAAAAACCATTTTCGAGTCCGAGTACTCGCACTCGAGTACCCGCTTAGAAAAACCAGTTTCGAGTCCGAGTACTCGCACTCGAGCACCCGCTTTGAAAAACCATTTTCGAGTATGAGTCCGAGTACTCGCACACGAGCACCCGCTTTGAAAAACTATTTTCGAGTCCGAGTACTCGCACTCGAGCACCCGCTTTGAAAAACCATTTTCGAGTATGAGTCCGAGTACTCGCACACGAGCACCCGCTTTGAAAAACCATTTTCGAGTATGAGTCCGAGTACTCGCACACGAGCACCCGCTTTGAAAAACCATTTTCGAGTCCGAGTACTCGCACTCGAGCACCCGCTTTGAAAAACCATTTTCGAGTCCGAGTACTCGCACTCGAGCACCCGCTTTGAAAAACCATTTTTGAGTATGAGTCCGAGTACTCGCACACGAGCACCCGCTTTGAAAAACCATTTTCGAGTCCGAGTACTCGCACTCGAGCACCCGCTTTGAAAAACCATTTTCGAGTATGAGTCCGAGTACTCGCACACGAGCACCCGCTTTGAAAAACCATTTTCGAGTCCGAGTACTCGCACTCGAGTACCCGCTTAGAAAAACCAGTTTCGAGTCCGAGTACTCGCACTCGAGCACCCGCTTTGAAAAACCATTTTCGAGTATGAGTCCGAGTACTCGCACACGAGCACCCGCTTTGAAAAACTATTTTCGAGTCCGAGTACTCTCACTCGAGCACCCGCTTTGAAAAACCATTTTCGAGTCCGAGTACTCTCACTCGAGCACCCGCTTTGAAAAACCATTTTCGAGTATGAGTCCGAGTACTCGCACACGAGCACCCGCTTTGAAAAACCATTTTCGAGTATGAGTCCGAGTACTCGCACACGAGCACCCGCTTTGAAAAACCATTTTCGAGTCCGAGTACTCGCACTCGAGCACCCGCTTTGAAAAACCATTTTCGAGTCCGAGTACTCGCACTCGAGCACCCGCTTAGAAAAACCATTTTCGAGTCCGAGTACTCGCACTCGAGCACCCGCTTAGAAAAACCAGTTTCGAGTCCGAGTACTCGCACTCGAGCACCCGCTTAGAAAAACCAGTTTCGAGTCCGAGTACTCGCACTCGAGCACCCGCTTAGAAAAACCAGTTTCGAGTCCGAGTACTCAGACTAGAGTACCCGCTTAGAAAAACCAGTTTCGAGTCCGAGTACTCAGACTAGAGTACCCGCTTAAAAAAACCAGTTTCGAGTCCGAGTACTCAGACTAGAGTACCCGCTTAAAAAAACCAGTTTCGAGTCCGAGTACTCGCACTCTAGTACCCGCTTAGAAAAACCAGTTTCGAGTCTGAGTCCGAGTACTCGCACTCTAGTACCCGTTTAGAAAAACCAGTTTCGAGTCTGAGTCCGAGTACTCGCACTCTAGTACCCGTTTAGAAAAACCAGTTTCAAGTCCGAGTACTCGGACTCGAGTACCCTCACAGGCTTAGACTAAATTATATTAAATAATACCTTGATCATGGTCGATGTCTGCATGTCCGTCAATTTCTTAATACAACGCTGACCCGCAACTATATTGCATACTTCTAATGGCAGATACGTATGCTTGTGCTCTTGGCCAACTTGCAAACAAGGTAAATGAGAATACCTGAGACGCAAAAATTCCTAACGTTAAAATTGCCATTAATTTATAATTGCAATTTAAAAAGTTGTTACCTTAATTTCATTTTGTACTTATCTAAAAAGTACTTAGCTACGGTACATTCGACAGTTTGGCCATTTTCTAATTGTAAAGGAAATCTTTCGAGGAAATATTACAAAAAGGACAAAAAATTAGCATTTGTTCCCGTTAATTATTTTTTTTGGGTAGAATTTTTCGAAACTAACGATTGTAATTGGGCAGGCCTCCTAGTGACGTTGCAAACTCGATACTTCCTGCGCATCGATCCACAGTGAGTGATTTCAATTTTTAATCCTTTGATTTCTTTCGTGAATTTGACACGTTGAGAGTCCGTTAACGGTTTTCTTTGCTCATTAATGTCTCTAATGTCCAAGACTTCGCACATAAAATCAATTACTGGCTGTGCCTTATAAAATGCAGTTGCGGAGACTAGAAAACAAATTGGTATACGATTCAGTCGCACGCTCATTAGGCAAAGGAAAGCTAAACGAGTGCGTTGTACCATCAATATTTAACATCATCTTCCATTGACTGGGTCTAACACTTTGATGGAAACCAAACCAAACTTCTCTTCCACCTCCCAAGGGATGATAATAGCCATCGGGGGATGAAAAAAATGAACGACCAACAGGGGTATACCTAAAAAACGTGTCATGTTATGTACAGGGTTTGCAGGAATTTTTATAATGAAAATCCCTGACTTTTCCCGCTTATCCCTGACCAAATTTTGCCAATATCCCTGACCATTTTAATGTGTTTACCAGAGTCCGCTTCATCACACCTGGCCCATATTAAGCATTGTTCGAAGCACGGTTTGATATACTAAAACGAAATCCCTGACCTATCCCCGACTTTTTAGGAAGAAACTAAGAAAAATCCCCGACTTATCCAGTAGAGAGCTGCACGGAACGGAATTTTTTCCATTTTCCGCAGAGTCCGTTCCGTTCCGCCGGCTTAAAACGGAATCGGAAGGAAGAAAGATCTATATAACGGAAACGGAAAAGCTAATGAAGGAGTTGTGGAAACGGAACGGAAACGGAAAAGCTAATGAACGATTTTGTGGAAACGGGACGTAAACAGAAAAGCTAATGAACGATTTTGTGGAAACGGGACGGAAACGGAAAAGCTAATGAACGATTTTGTGGAAACGGGACGGAAACGGAAAAGCTAATGAACGATTTTGTGGAAACGGGACGGAAACGGAAAAGCTAATGAACGATTTTGTGGAAACGGGACGGAAACGGAAAAGCTAATGAACGATTTTGTGGAAACGGAACGGAAACGAAAGAGCTAATGAAGGAGTTTTGGAAACGGAACGGAAAAAGGAAAAAAATATCTTATGGCTACGGAATTGAAACGGATCGGACACAGATATTTTGTCCTCTGCAGCTCTCTATTATCCAGGTTCTGTACAAACCCTGAATTGCAGCGCTAGCATCAGGGTTGCTTCAAAATTTTAGTGCCATAAGTAAGAGCCTTGTGGAAAATTTCAGAGTTCGGAAAAAATATTGACTTCCACAAATTAATGTACATTGAACCGGTTTTAAAGTTTAAGTTCCAAACTTATGTTTCAACTCTCAAGGTTGACGATAAAGTTATCAAAACAATTATTTTCATGATAATTCCAGAGTACCTACTTTTGATAAATTAAATTCCCAATCGTACATATTTATTTATGGTTATTATTATTGTTATTATTTTTATTTTTTCAATTACAACAACCTTATCAATTTAGGGCCAATTTTAAAAAGATTAAAATGGTGCGTTTTGTACAGTAAAAGGTAGCGTGAAATATTGGAATTCGCATATACAATAGCATCTTTGTGGGATATACGCAATCACTGGCGTACTCGCAAAATCACTGGCGATTTCTCGAGTTAAAGAGTACCCGGACTCGCGTGCGCGTACTCGCGAAATCACTGGCGATTTCTCGAGTTAAGAGTACCAGGACTCGCCTGCGCGTACTCGCGAAATCACTGGCGATTTCTCGAGTTAAGAGTACCCGGACTCGCGTGCGCGTCCTCGCGAAATCACTGGCTATTTCGCGAGTTAAGAGTACCCGGACTCGCGTGCGCGTCCTCGCGAAATCACTGGCGATTTCGCGAGTTAAGAGTACCCGGACTCGCGTGCGCGTACTCGCGAAATCACTGGCGATTTCTCGAGTTAAGAGTACCTGGACTCGCGTGCGCGTACTCGCAAAATCACTGGCGATTTCGCGAGTTAAGAGTACCCGGACTCGCGTGCGCGTCCTCGCGAAATCACTGGCTATTTCGCGAGTTAAGAGTACCCGGACTCGCGTGCGCGTCCTCGCGAAATCACTGGCGATTTCTCGAGTTAAAGAGTACCCGGACTCGCGTGCGCGTCCTCGCGAAATCACTGGCGATTTCTCGAGTTAAGAGTACCAGGACTCGCCTGCGCGTACTCGCGAAATCACTGGCGATTTCTCGAGTTAAGAGTACCCGGACTCGCGTGCGCGTCCTCGCGAAATCACTGGCTATTTCGCGAGTTAAGAGTACCCGGACTCGCGTGCGCGTCCTCGCGAAATCACTGCCTATTTCGCGAGTTAAGAGTACCCGGACTCGCGTGCGCGTCCTCGCGAAATCGCCAGTGATTTCGCGAGTTAAGAGTACCCGGACTCGCGTGCGCGTACTCGCAAAATTACGCTTACTCGCATGCGAGTAACTGGAAATTTCGCGAGTAAGAGCACTCAAACCTAAATACTTTCCAAAAAACCCAACTTTAAAAAAATTTGTACAACTTACGTCATGCTGGGCAAGTGCCTCATAACAACATCCAACGCTTGAATGGTATCCATGGGAATGGTTCGAGAACGTCCCTCCAAAGCTTCCTCTAAGGCATACAGGCTAACTTGCGCCACCCATTTAATAGCTACGCGAAATACCCTATCTTTTCCTTCACCGGGTAACGTTACTTCTAACTCAACCTGAAGCGAATAAATTCATTAATTGTAAAAAACCACTCAAAGACAGATACAAGCTATGGGAATATTTCATACTTTGTCTTTTCCAATAGGTAAATCATCTCTCGTATAAATGTTTTTCCTTCCGTCAAAAACTGGTTTCTGGCTACCAAAGACTTTGGAGTATGACTGGACCATAGTTTCAATAATTTCTCTACAATTTAAAAAACCCGTTAATAACTATAAACCAGGGGCTCCCGCTGAAATACCAAAAATAAATTGGGGAGAAGTCCCGGGGACCAAATTTTAAAAGTAGGAACCGAAAAGGTATCACTGGTAATGAAACAGGGTTCATACAACTTTTGGAATACAAATTTCCCTGAGTTTTCCAGGTTTTTCCCGTATATGGAGTTTCCTATGGAGCAATTGTTAACGAAGGGGGCAAATAGGACTATAACATACTCAAAGGATATCGCCGTATCTCTAGTAGAACCAGAGTTACGAGCCTGCAAAGTATAGTCTAATGCTATTCCTATGGAGGGTATATTTACGGACATTTTGCTTAATTACTCGGCCCCTGTTTGTCGTAGCCGTACGTTTTTAGTATGGTTAGATGGGGGATAAATAGGACTATAACATACTCAAAGGACATCCCCGTATCTCTAATAGAACCAGAGTTACGAACCTCCAAAGTATAGTGCAATGTTAATCCTATGGAGGGTATGTTTATAAGCATTTTGCTTAATTACTCCGCCCCTGTTTGATGCAAATTTCCCTGATTTCCCTGAATTTTACTAAAAATTCGAAATTTCCCTGATTTCCCTGAATTTTACTAAAAATTCGAAATTTCCCTGAGTTTTCCATGAGGTTTTTGTCAACTATTTATTTCCCTGATTTTTCCAGGTTTTCCTGGTTTGTATGAACCCTGATATTTCGACCCTTGACTAAATACTAAACAAATGCTTTTTCCTGCGGCTTTTGGAAAATAGGGCGATTTAAGGACCAAATACCAATTTTAGGGTAGATTAAGGACTTTGCAAGAAAACTGGGACCTTAGGGATTTTTAGGGTTCTGGTGGGAGTTCTGCTATAAACTTAAGTTCTACAGAGACTCGAAATTCAACATACCTATTAACTTTACGAGGGCACTTGTCAGGAGTAATTGTTACATCATAGTGATGCAAGTAACCGCGTGGCATTGAGATCTGAAAATGATTGGCTCTTAACATAATTGGCCTGCCTTCAGTTCCGATATTGGGACGTCTAGGACAGATGAAAGTTGGTAGTTCGGTCGATGGACCTGGCGTGACCGACGCCATGGAAGTTCCTGGAGTACCGGCAGGCGTTCCGGGCGTAGTTGGAGTTACTGGGCCTGGCACTCCAGGAGGACCTGGCAGTCCTCTCGGAGGCCCAGGGGGTCCGGGTGGACCCGGAGGGCCAGGAGCTGCAAAAAAAATTATTTTTCAACACATACACAGTTTTAAACAATCCATTTTTAGCCTTGAAAAAGTTCGTAAGCTTTGCAAAAGCGCAATTCAAAATGGAAGCCAAACTCTTAGGATGCTAACAAGACATTAGCCTAGTTCAACACCCCTTTTCTAGGGTAACATATAGAAGCAAAGTAATATTGGAGAAGCATTAAACCCTTAAACATAAGCATAAATATATTTGCTACGGATTAAACACGATAAATAACTTTTTCTTAGCGATATTTCGCACCTAAATTATAGAAATTTACGAGATTTTTAACAATAATAAAGATTATGCCTAGAGCCTTGGCGCCAAAATAGGTACGAGTTAGGCCTAACGATTCATTCAAAGATAACCGTGTAAATTTAAATTTCGGGATATTTAAACGGTTTTAAACTGTTCATTAGTTGACTTTAAATGAAAGTAACCAAAATTTACATACGCTGCCCAAGTGGAAACATCTAATTCCGCTCTTCCGATGGAAGCGCGTGCGAATTTGCCAAACGCTAGATAAAGCGCGTTCACCCTGACTTAACCCTAATGAAAGAAAACACTACGAAATTTCCAAAATGGCGCTGCGAGACTGACGCTCGCTTCCGATTTACCGCGGAGAAAACGGGGAGGCGGGAAACAGTGGGGAGAAAGAAAAAAAACTGGGGGAGAAAAAAAAGGAATTTAAAATTCCCAGGAAGGAATGAGTAGAAATTTCCGCGTGTATAATAAAGTTTGATGTCATTTACGACGTATTCTCAAGGAGAAAGTGACTCATTTTAATTTCCAATAAAAATACACTTCCTAGAGTGGACAATATGTTCAATTTGATCGGAAAATTTTCAGAATTATCAGAAAAATCTGGATGAAGGAACCAAAACTAGTTTCATATATTGTTAAATATTAAAATGAGCCCCAAACTGGTTTCCTCTTCCATGCAGAACAAGTAAAAATAGCTTTTTCTCAAAGGGGTTGCCCAACTGTAGCTTCTTCTATAAAGGAATAATCAACCTCAAATATAAAGCTTTAAGCTTGTGAATTTTTTAGATCTAAAAAACAGGCAATATATTTTACAGCTCAATGTTTTAATACCTCTAGCAACGAATTTAGTTACTTATCCTTTTAAAGTTCTAAAGGGTTTCATGCTTACCAGAATACCTCCATATGTCGGAAGAAAACCACATATTCTGCCTTTATTTTAGAACCAAAAACATAGTTCAATACGAGAGGATCATACCATAATTGAACTGTGAAAAGTTGATACTCCGAAATCTGTTTCTACGTCGGTTTGTCATGATTTGGAGATTTGCGTAATCAGTATCGCACTTTCAATGTGACATAGCGATTAGCCGTCGCTTCCGTGAAAATTATTGTTAAAACGATTAAAATTTATCACAAAGACTGGTAATATCCACGCCTAAACAATAGAACAGAAAGAGAAACCATTATGAAAAAAAGTCAGGCCAGAAATAGAGAGCCACAATTGCGCTTTTTATCTATTTTTTTTTATTTTAATGATAATGGAGTGTGTTTTGTTTTATTTGAGTTCAAAGTGTCCGTGACAATAGCACTAAACATAAACAGTACGTCACTATATCTCCAAAAAACCCAAATTTGCTTGATTCTATACTTTGGCGCAAGCCAAGGTTGGATCGGAAAACTACAATGTTAATTAATATAAATTCATAATCTCTTTAAATGTTTGCTAAACCCTAAGTACAGCGCTCCAACTAAAAACTGTAAAGTGAGTGGGAAAATTCGGGTGTATGATTGGAATAATACCCTTCTTGTTTGTGGATAGTCACATAGCTCACGCTAAAGGGGGTTATTTCCGCTCCCCCAGTGTTGCCAGGCAGTTGGTAAGTCAACTCTTCTCACTGACAACACTGCACTGAAGTTAAAGCTGAAAGAGAAGGGAAAACCATAAGTTCATAAGCATTATTCCATAAGTTTGTCACTGGTTGCTGAGAGCTTGTCATGAAGTGACGTAGGTGAAACGTCATTGATTCTCGTAAGGCGACGCCTGGTGAGGCACTGTCAAAGGCTTAGTTCAGACTAAATAGGAAGGTGGACTGCAGAATCGAGTGTAGTCAATTATAGAGAGCTTCCAGATGGGATAGTAGTACGTCACACCCTCCCAAATCTTACCGCTGTTCTGGTAGCCATATTGGGTGGTCTCAACATCATTCCTCCTTTAAACCCACCAATATGGCTGCGTAAATTATGTCACGAAACTCAGCTCCTCCTCCAACTAAAAGCTCTCTCGAACTAGATCTCAATAAGTCTCTAGCATTACGAAGTATAGGGAGTCACGGGAGTGTCATACTTTTGGAACATAGCTTATGAACTTATGGTGAAGCCCATCTCTTGCTAACCGAAGTTCCCAGAACTCCTTTTGAATGAAGCATTGTTAAAACCCACCCGGAAAGGGTAGAAAACACGTTTCCATGGGAATGTTTATTTCTTTATAGGCTTAGATCTCCAAGAGTGGCTAAAAATGCGTCTAGTTTTAGAGTATAAAGAAACTAAAATAATGATTGAAAAGATGTCAATAAACAAGCTAATTAGCAATAATTTGAAAAAGGTAGGAAAACATATCCAATTTTGTAATATTTTGGAAAAGGCGGAGATTTATTCACCTTGCAATAACAAAAACCGGCCCAAATGTTCAGCACCTCATCAATAACCTACCACAACTGATCTCTATAATCATTATAGACTAATATTAATTACATTTAATTAATAAATAAATTACTTGAAAAGTTGAACGCGTGTCACAGACGCTTTGAACACTATCACCATATAATATTTACGAACCGCAAATTTTGCAATGTGTACTTATTAAAGATAATTTTTAAATTTAACTAAATAAAAACTATAAAAAGTCCACAAACCTGTTATAGATAAATGAGTAAACTATTAAATATCGCGACTTTAAATTATATTTAAAAGTTTAAAACCGATGGAACTCGCACCGGTCACCGTGTCACTTATCGTCCAACGTTCACAGACTGTATCAAGGTAACGGACACTGAAAACTAACGTTGCACTCGTGACAGTTCCAGCACATGGTTCCAGAGTTCATCGTGCATTGTATCACGTGACAACCCGTTGAGACCTTGGGGGTGACTTCAAACATTGCCAAGAAAGAGTTAAGGTACTAAAGGAGCTTGGAAACATCTCCTTTCAATTCACTTTATTAGACGAACGAGTGCGTACCAAAGTCAAGATCACAATATCATTTCCTAGTTTAAAAAACAACAGTGTTTGTCACGCAATCAGGGGTCATGGAAACTCTGATAAAATTATCATAATATCCGGGGTTTTTTGTTTTTCAATAAAAAAAAACCTAACTTGAAAGCCTTGGTTAGGGTTAATAATTTAAAAAGTATTTCTCGGTTCCCATAGATTTTCAATTTCAACATTTATTATTTTTTTAAAGGTTTTGAATGATAATCTCAAGTTATTTTCCTTGACCAATTTTTCCACTCTTGTTTGTTCAAACTCAGAATATTGTGACTTAAAATGAATAGAAGCAGGGAGTAAGGAGTAGGCCTACTACTCTGAAAGTTATTTTTAGAAAATACTGTTTACAGAACAGCGATGACCACCTGGAAGTGTGTCAGGAGCTCAAGGTTACCCTTGGCCGTGCCCGTGGTTACTAGGTGGTCCAGTATTGTATGCTATTTTTCTCAAATTCAAGGCCACAATACTGGGTCACGCTGTTGTTCGGTGATGTCCCAGGTCGATGGGTGGGTTGGGCACAGTTTGACGTTCGGGGAATTTTAGCATTTGAGAGAGAGATAAAGAGGTTAGAGAAGTTAAGCCAAATTTCTTGAAAAGTCGTGTAAAGGTCCAAATTTACTGAACGTCATTGAAAGATATAGTTTAACCTCTCTACACGGTAGCCACGCTTTATATAAAAAATAACGTTTTAACTAGAGGAGCAGTAAGCCACATCTTCAAAAATCGTAACAGTTCACCTTGGGATGACGCAAAAACATTTCAAACATTTATAAAACTTCGCAATAAAATTTCAAGTGAATTTAAATCGAATGACGAGCGAATTCCTATGACATTAACAACACACTCTCGCGATTTCAAAATAATTTTATTATAATTAGTTAAATTGTGATTTGCCCATCACCTTGATAAACGTTTCTGTGGAATTTTTTATTACAAATTTTGCCCTAATAAAAGAACTTGAGGCAGCTTAAATACTTTAAACGTCTCAGATATGTACCCTCGTGGATAGTCATGACTTTCACCACGATTAGGGGGTGAGATGGCTCTATACCTATCTACCAGTATATGTTTAGTAGAATATAACTTGAAGTATACCATTTCTGATCCGAGGGGGGGGGGAGGAGACACTAAGATCGCAGGTGTGCAAAATGTCTTTAACCAGAAGAGGATAATAGAAGAAGGATGACACTCTGTATCATCTTAATACTTTAGTTAAAGTAACATGATTCTTCCCAGGCTCACCCTTTTTGTTTGCTCTCCTGCCCATCAAACTTCAGACGGGCATCGCACCGTGCTAGGGTGAATTCTATAACTGTTTAGTACAAAATCTCAACATTTATCAACTCATAAAACCTCGTCTTGACATGGGACAGTAATCCACAAGCTCGCCTTGGCAAATAGCTAAGCGCTAATAGAGTTATGGTGAGGGAACTATTTATCGCGTATGTGATTCGGTTAGCAACCTTGCTCCAAATGTTCTGAAGTTGGGAAAAATAATGTTACAATTAACCCGCTTTGTGGTACACTTCTCTCGAAGAGAAGCATTATATACTTCTGCTTTAACTCGATGCACTTTAACCAGAAATGCCATCATGGCTCAACGATTCCGAATGAAGAGACACAACTTAACAAAACTAATTTTTCAACTGTATTTTGGAATAACGTATAAGCTCACCCAAGTCGCTCAAAAACAATACACTAAATTTCGAAACCTTTGAACTTTGCCACCTCAGATGTACGAATGCAGAGATTCGGAGTGTCTGTCCCCTCCGTTCAGACATACCGTATTTTCCAAGTCTTTCGAATGCAGGGAGGGAATCAGGAATGAGAGGAAAGATGTTATAGACGATTAAGGTTTCTAAACATACAGAGAGAAAGAATTCTTAGAAGGAAACTATGACATAACACGAGATGGTTTGTCCAAAGGAAACCCATTTCTATTTTTAACAAGGATGGTAAGGTAAACTTCCCGCAAACGGAAGCCAGGGAACCGTAATCGTTGTCCTTCAATATTATACTATAGACCATTTCGGAAATTACATACAGAGAAACCAACATAGGGGCGAGGCCGCTATTGGGGTATTCTCCCTCTCGCCAAGAAGCACCACTTAAGGCAGTCCGAGTTGGCTAGCTTCACTAGTGTACTGAACCCGGACTCCGTCTGGCGTTGCTTCTTGGTGCCAAAGAGAATACCCCAATGACGGCCTGGCCCCTGTGTCTTGGTTTCTCTCCAAGGAATTTTCAAATTGGTCTATTGACCCTGGTAGACGTTTGCTCAGACATTTTAAGGAACAGGACATGATAGCACCCTCTGGTCGCATCGCCGTTTCAGTTTTCCTTAATGTCCTGTCTCCCATGATACCGTCTTATGAAGATAGATCATTTGAGCTAATTCAGCTAACAGTCTGCCAAGAGAAAGATAGTCGTACATAATACTCGCTCTACGAACCTTTTGCTTACATCTCGGTTTTTAACAGAATTTGAACATTTTTCTCTAACAAATAAACAAAAGTAGCGTTGGTTCTACCTCCTCAATTTGCATAAATAAGCAATAGATGCATAAGTTTATAAGAAATGTCCCATAAGTATGACACTTTCTATACTTCTTAATGCTAGAGACTTACTGAGAGCTTGTTCAAGAACGACAAGCAAGAATTGACTACACTCTGTTTTGCAACAAATCTTCCTATTTAGTCTGTACTAAGCCTTTGACAGCGCCTCACCAGGCGTCGCTTTACGAGAAACTATGACGTTTCACCTACAAGCTCTCAGTAACTAGTGAAAAACTTATGGAACATATCTGATGAACTTATGATAGATGTTACACTCCCTAACCTAGAGCCTTTGCAAATTGACCACCGCAAGGGTTATAGCTATCGAGTGTTTTCGAATAAAACAAGGATTCCTTTTTAAGGCCAAAAGAGTCCTGTCACATTCACGCCACCTACGCATACGAGGGTTATTTAGATTCATCCACGATCTTAACAAGTTCTCACTCAGCTCTCATTCAGAGTGCTAACTATACACGCATTGCTGGTCGTAAACAAAGCTTCGAGCCTTTGACTACCGTCCATTGGGACAGGCTCGACCCTCGTCCCCCGAGACAAGAGCCCTGACACGTTCTAACAATAGGAAAAACCAACCTTAATGCCAAAGTAACATCAAAAGTTCGTAAAACTAAGTACGTAGTTCTACGAACTTTTGATATTACCCTGTCTAACCTACCCTATTACATATTGATCAAATCACCAGTTATTTGGAAAACATAAAAGCATATGTTCATAAGTTTGTCAGTGGTTACTGAGAGCTTGTCATGAAGTATCTTATAGGTGAAACGTCATAGATTCTCGTAAAGCGACGCCTGGTGAGGCGCTGTCAAAGGCTTAGTACAGACTAAATAGGAAGATGGACTTCAAAATCGAGTGTAGTCAATTCTCTCTTGTCGTTCTCGAACTAGCTCGAGCTGTAAGTCTCTTAAAGTATAGGTAGATAAAAGTTACATAATGTTTCACAAACTAAGATGAAGGACTATACTTCACTTGTCACTCATCTGTGTTCTCAGAAATTAAAATATGATAAGATTGTTTATTGAATTTTATTATAAAGACAATCAAATCATTAAAATATTTCCCATCATGTGTTTTTGAAAATTAAGATGAGAACACCCATAACACCAAACGCCCACAAGACATGATAAGATAGTCCTCAATAAAAATTCAAAGAATTTAAATATTTCATTACAAGATCGAAGAACTGAATCCATTCATCTTTTATCACTGCACTCCACGAGATATGTCCCTAAAGTCTGATAGGAAAGTTGATAGTGAGGATTTACCTCAAATTTTCACAAGACGAATATATTATTTTATATAAATGTAAGCCTTACTTCAAATAATAAACTTTTGATAAACACCGTACTTAATTCCAATATCATTCCGTACCATGCATAGTCACGACGAAAGTGAACAAACAATAGGAATTTATTAATATAAATTGACATTGGGTGTAGTTTTACATTTTGAAAAACCTTTTTCTTTACTTTAAAAGTTCCCATAATTCTACAGGGACTGTACGAGGAATTGTGTACGTAAGTTCCATGAAACCATCGACCGAGGGGCTGGTCATTCACCGTACTGGGTGTACAAGTTTTATCTTTGACTGTTCTATAAAAGGATTACGCGCAATCTTTAGAGCCCCACTCTGAAAGTGCCATATAAGGGGTACTCGTAACCCGTAATAGATGCGTTTTAATGCAAATTAGATCCCTGAAAGGGTCCTTGGCAAGGAAACGATTAATAAGGTTTCAGTACGTTATCTGGATCAGGGATGGAAACGAGGGGTTTCCTTGGGAGGTGACGGAATGGGTGAAAGGGTTAAGTCAATTCCGGCGGACACAAGGCAGTCGGCACCTATAGGGTATGGATCGCCAATAGAGAGATTTCAGATGGGATAGTAGTACGTCACACCCTCCTAAGTCTTACCGCTGTTCTGGTAGCCATATTGGGTGGTCTCAGCTTCATTCCTGCTTTAAACCCATCAATATGGCAGCGTAAATTATGTCACGAGGCTCAGCTCCTCTTTCAACTGAAAGCTCTCTATTTGTATCGTATTGCCTCAAATTTTGTCGCCCAGAATGTTGGCTTACAGACACAAATAAAACTCTTCTCGAAAGATATCGTCTGCTTGATCTAAAATTCGGTATGACCCAAAAATGTAAAATAAGGCTTCACCGTTACTAGTCAATCAAAAGCCACGTGCAACGTCTTTATTGTTCACATACCGGATGTTCCTTCCGTCTTAAGGCAGCAAGGTAGTCAACTGACCCATACATCCCACGACTTTTGAAAACGGTTTTTGAGGTACAAGAAATCAGAGAGTGATTAGCCCCTCGTCATAGCAGGAGTAGATTATTCACTGTTTTTACTACCAAGATAAACCTAGATTCAAAGAAATAAAGAATGTAAAGCCAAGTCTCAGATGGATTTTCATAATAAAAATTCATTTCGGGAATATGTATGAAAATATAAAAAAACCGTATTGGAATTTGTTGATCGTCTTAGTCGCGTTCCCACTTACATATTTTTAGGTCTTTGAACAACTTAGTTTGTATTTCACACGGGATTGCGAAGAGGTTTGAAGATCTATCCAAGCGTTTGTTTTTGTAGATAGCAGGGATAGATTTAATTTTAGAAGCAAGAATAGAGAACAGAGTAATCTAGGCGCGCGTCAAAGTCCCGAAGGGGGGGGGGTATGAAAGAAGAGGTGGGTCATAGCGACAGAGGTAAAAAGGAATAACGTATTTTTCGCCGTCCCCATCAGCAACGTCATCAAAACGTAGTTTAAGTGAGCCAATAAGATAATTTAAACTTTTCGTTACGTGTCGGAGGGAGGGGCTCTATACTGGGCTATGAGTCGGACCGAAGTAAATACTAACCCTTCTCCATTCCTACTTCGAAAATTAAATCTATCCCTGTATATAGATATTCGTTGTGGCCCGAGAGCTAAACTAGATTTAAAGATTTGAATAGCAGAGCAAGGTACCTATGAAATATTAAGTATGTTAATATTCAATGACTTGGTATAGCAATGGTGAATGAGTAGGTGTTGAAAAAAAATGGAAGAGAACTGCTTTAACCTTATTTTCCTTTACATTTACACCTTCACCAGCTATACAAGTTCTAGAAATTTTACAGTAAGTTTCGAAGTATAAATACAGGGTGTTTTTGAAAGGTCGTCAGAAACTGAGGGTTGTTATTTTTTGGGCGATTTCGAGTCGAAAATGTTCTATGGACATTTTGCCGTCAGGGTGATCGTTTTCAAGTTATGGTTTTAGTATTTTACGGATGATCCCTTAATTAAATTGGAAATCATTGCCTTTCAGTTTCTTACTTTATTTTTGGGGTTACCAGTAACCAGAAGTGAGATGAGACTAAAAGTACTGAGCTAACCAAATTCTTCACTCGGCGAAAGTGAATATTTTTGATAACGCACCAACGGTTGGCCCTCTAGTGGCAGTTTCTGAATTTTCCCTCCAAAACGTGAGACGCTCGTGGTGGTAGACGGCCGAACTAGATTCAAGCAGCCGCGTCCGTGTTTCGCCGCTTTAGGTTGAGGGGAATGGGGTAAGAAATATTTTTGGAACTCGACCAATTTTTTTCTCTCTAGCGTAGGCGCGATTGAAGCGGCGTAAAATCCTCAAATTTGTTCACTAATGCCAGGATCTATTACCAATGCTAGAGCCCTTCACTTCTAGTCTCATCTCACTTCTGGTAAAACATTCCAATTATAAAGTTTTACTAACCGTGTCCCTTAGGTCAAAATGTCCTAGAACATTTTAGACTCGAAATCGGCCATAAAACCCTGCCTTCCCATCATTCCTTACAGACCTATCAGAAACACCCTGTATATGTAAAGTTTCCTCATTCTAATCTCCAAAGGCTATATTTGAGCGAAGAAAAAGCTAAATAATTTATTAGGAAGGGTAGCTTAATGTTCTATTTGTTACGTTATATCAGAAGGGGATAATAGAAGAAGGATGACACTCTGTATCCTCTTAATACTTTAGTTATGTAACATGATTCATCACTAAGGTTCTTAAACTCGCATCACAGGCTCACCCTTCTTGCTTGCTTTCCCGCTCATCAAACTTCAGGTGGGCATCGCTTCTTGGTGTGATTTCTATAACTGTTTGGAACTAAATCCTCAGCAATCAACCCACAAACCTTGATTGTCTTGACGTGGGACAAAAATCCATCCACAAGCGCATGCGCCTTGGCAAATAGCTAAGCGCTAATAAAATAATGATGAGGGAATTATTTTTCGCGTATTTCAGTCGGATTAGTAACCTTGCTCCAAATGTTTTCTGATGTTGAAAAGAATCATCTTAACCCGCTTTGTGGTACACTTCTCTCGAAGAGAAGCATTATATACTTCTGATTATACATCTAAAATGTCTTGGGATAGAATTTTTTTTATTTCGGAAAATCCGTTAAAATATAAAAATTCTTTGTATATAGTTTCAGAAGCTTACCTACAAACTGAGATGAAACTCATTCTCAAAGTCACGGCTGTATCGTTTCAGGTGTTTTCTATAACGTTTTAGGTATTCTTTGCACACTTACGTCTAGCTATGTTACTTATGACAGTACTCGTCTCTGGTTATAAAATAAGACTGCTTTTCGGGATTAGAAAGTCAGGAACAAAACAGCTCCAAAACAGTGCCTTCGAAGCCACTCTTATAATAACCATATTTTTCTCAGGCAAAAGCCGTAAAACCACCATGTATGGCAGGCATCAAGTTGCAAGGTAAACTTTAGACAGTAAAACCCGGCACGAGAAGCATGAAAACAAAGATTGAAGGGAACAAGTAGCGGCTTCAATCAAAGTTATTTGTGTTTTGGGAAAATAGAAACTTTCAATTGGAGTGGTCATTACTATTTTGTATGAAACGAAAGAGGTTAATCCCGCGAGTATTTAATTGGGCAGGTATTTCTCAAGTTTGTAGCACTTTTCCTAACCAAGAAGTGATATCTAGTTTATTAGGGAGAAGATATAAGATGCCTAAGTATTCGCGCGCCATAGCCCTAGTCCCCCTTTCAAAATACAAGGGGGGACGTAAAAGGAGGCCGGGCTATTTCGCTTCTTCTCAGTCGGAAAACACGTAATTTTCGTCATTCGCGTCGCGCTGACGTGGTTTTCAAGAACAAATGAGATGCTGGTTGTAATTTAGAGGCGGGGATTAACTCCGGACCTACGTTTGGACTGGAGATAAAGCTGGAAATGTGACGACTTTATACCTTCTCCCTAATAAACTAGATATAAACTTCTTGTCGAAACTTTATGGTGTGTGCGAGACACTGTATCGCCTTAGATCGTTGTTGGGTGCCGTACAACCTTAGCACATTGCAAACCACACGGAGTAATGCTAAATGATTTTTGCCCTTGTCTTACAGCCCTTCATTTTCCCACGTGCGGACACGATCGCTCATTGTTAGTTCCACGCTCGGTTTTCATTAGCTTAGAATCTTGGATGATCTTAGAAAGCCTTTAAAATGAGATAAGGTATTTTGAGGCAAGATAAAACTCGGGTGGACCATAAGTTTATAAGCTATGTTCCATAAATATGACACTCCCTATACTTCGCAATGCTAGAGGCTTACTGTGAGCTAGTTCGAGAACGACAAGCGAGAATTGACTACACTCAGTTTTGCAGTCCATATTCCGATTTAGTCTGTGTTAAGCCTTTAACAGCGCCTCACACGCGTCGCTTTGCGAGAATCTATGACGGTTCACCTACGTTTGTTCTCAGTAACCAGTGACAAACTTATGGAACATATCTTATGAACTTATAGTGCACGTATAGCAATTTTATATTTTAATAATTTCAGAAAACTCGAAACTTAATTAGCTAATTTTTGAAACTCACCAAACTAAGTTTAATCTTAGCCTTGTTTAACCACTTATTAAATTAAGACTATTTAGTTATTCTGGAATTTACGAATTAGCAAGAGATATTTGTTCGTTCCGAAAGGATTTTGGCGAGATTCGGAAGACCACAGGGACCACACAAGGTCAGACCAACTCATACTCGTCTTAAACTAATTAAGCTTTAATTAAACATACAACGACCAAAGTACATATAGTTTAGGCCAAATGAGGAACAATTTGATGTATACTCTTACAGAGGATTCATACCCGAGTTTGTAATCATTAGCTAGTATAGAGTGGTACTGTCAGGGGAGGAGCTACTAGGACGTAAATTATATGGTCTGAGTTGACGACTTCCAATATGGTTGCCAAAACCGAGGTAAGAGATAGGAGGATGTGACCATCACGAGAAACTTCGTAGTAGCTGACTATTTCCATGCTATTTCTGATGTTTATCGATTTATCAGAAAACCAGAAATTTACGTTAAAGTAGGAAGGGATGATCGACAGAAACTTTGCGAAAAGGTGGTGTGAAGATATTCTATTAGAGAAACGTCTAAAGCGGTCTGAAATAGACCATTTCGATGTAACTAAGAGGGCAAGACATATGGGGTAAAACTCGGCCTTCCATCTTGCTTTTTGGCGCCTGCGCTGTAGTGTATTTGTATCTTGAGAGTTCCCTATGTATCAACTCCCTTGCAGTATATGTCCCGATACAGAGGGTTGTTTACCCACTTTTTTTACGTCGAAAAGGTCTATTGTATGTTTTTCACGTTGAACTTTCTGGTGTTCATTTCTTGTCTACACGTTCACAGTCTTTAAAGGGTGAGGGAATGTTTGGCTTCAATTAGTGATATATTTTAAATAAGATTTAGTTTTAGATTGCCACTCCTAAAACATTAAAGTTTTTCCCTGTTTTCCAGATTTGCGAAAACCCTAGTGAATTTAAGATTTATAAATTAGCCAAGAATGACTAATAGGCTATTCACCGGATGTCTTTCTTGATTGACCTGATATACGAGTGAACGAAAGATACGTCACAGAAAAAAAAAACAGCGGACAGTACGTCCCTATACGTCCATAACAAATCTCTCTATTTTTCTCAAGCACTAACGTTCAGCTTGACGTTTACGTTTTAACGAAGAAAGAGAGAGTGAGAGAGTAGACAGAAGAAAGACAAACGCTTTCTTCCAAGGAAACGGGAAACCTCGATCCGAGAGAAGCGAGAGGAAATCCTCGAGAAAAACTGCCAACCGCAGAATGAGAGCTAGTTCCGTTTTGTCGCCAAGACGCCAAGCAGTCTCCTTAACGAGCTAGACTTTTGACTTTGTTTTTGGGGTCTTCTAAACTCCCGTTACAAGCCCGCCCATGGTGAAAAAGGAACTCCCGAAAAATAACAGTATATTTTAACTGAAGCACCAAATATCTTGGGGCAAAAACAAAAGCTTTTCATTCAACAGCGGCGGTGAAAATAATGAGTGGTTCGATGACTGGAGAACTTGAAGGGAACGAGGCGCAGAGACGAGCTTCAACGTCCCTAAATTAAGAGACCCACACCTAATTGAAGCGCTAAGAATGGCCGCGGATGCTTAACCCTTTTCCCCTGTTTTTAGCTATAGAAAAGTAGACAGTATCTTGAGATGACGGGAAGTTACACGTACCTTCAATTTTTAGACCTCGATTTATTGCATGTACAAGTAGTTTTGATACATGACCCCGTGATGACCCACATTGTATAGTATACAGTAGCGCGATGAACTCTATTGTTTATTCAACTGTTCCTGTCGTTGATGCTGTCCTTGTAAACAACCTTTAATCCATTCTTTGCCGTGAATCGTTTTCTCAACATAAAGCCAGCTATAATCACTTAAAAGCTTCGATCCGGCCTAAATTCCCATTGAAAAAGAACAGTTTGCTCAGAGGGGAATTTTGGTCGTTTACAAGACCTTTAAGTGACCTTTTCACCTCGCATATAGTACATCTATTTTAAGAAATAGATAATGGCGTATTCCAGACTTTGACGCAGACCCTTCTAGAAGTTGAAATCATAAGTTTATGCACTACCTATGCTTTGTAATGCTAGAGACTTACTGAGAGCTAGTTCGAGAACGACAAGCGAGAACTGTCTACACTCGGTTTTGCAGTCCATCT